>NC_081392.1:10831112-10833612 GCF_030684315.1 Stegostoma tigrinum
GTGTGTGTGTGTGCGCGTGACTCTGTGTGTGTGCGAGTGAGTGTGAGTGCGTGTGTTTGTGTGAGTGAGTGTGAGAGTGCGTGTGAGAGTGTGTGCGTGTTTGTGAGAGTGTGTGAGAGAGTGTGTGTGTGAGTGAGTGTGTGTGGGTGAGTGTGTGTGTGTGTTTGTGTGTGTGTGTGTGTGTGTGAGCGTGTGTGAGTGTGTGTGGGTGTGTGTGAGAGAGTGTGTGTGTGTGTGAGTGAGTGTGTGTGTGTGATTGAGTGTGTGTGTGTGTGTGTGTGTGTGTGTGTGAGAGTGTGTGTGTGTGACAGAGTGTGTGTGTGTGATGTTTGTAAGTGTGTGTGAGTGAGTGTGTGTGTATGAGCACGTGTGTGTTTGTGTGTGTGAGCCTCTGTGTGTGTGTGTGTGTGTGTAAGTGTGAGTGTGAGTGCGTGTGTGTGTATGTGTGATGTTTGTAAGTGTGTGTGAGTGAGCGTGTGTGTATGAGCGTGTGTGTTGGTGTGTGTGAGCCTCTGTGTGTGTATGTGTGTAAGTGTGAGTGTGAGTGTGGGTGTGTAAGTGTGTGTGTGTATGTGTGATGTTTGTAAGTGTGTGTGAGAGCCTCTCAGTGTGTGTGTGTGTGACCGTGTGTGTGTGTGAGCGTGTATGTGAGTGTGTGTGTGTGAGTGTGAGCGTGTGTGTGTGTGAGTGTGTATGTGAGTGTGTGTGTGTGAGTGTGTGAGTATGAGTGTGTGTGTGTGTGAGGGTGTGAGTGAGTGTGTGTGTAAGTGTGAGTGTGAGTGCGTGTGTGTGTATGTGTGATGTTTGTAAGTGTGTGTGAGTGAGCGAGTGTGTATGAGCATGTGTGTGTTTGTGTGTGTGAGCCTCTGTGTGTGTGTGTAAGTGTGAGTGTGAGTGTGGGTGTGTAAGTGTGTGTGTGTATGTGTGATGTTTGTAAGTGTGTGTGAGAGCCTCTGAGTGTGTGTGTGTGTGAGCGTGTGTGTGTGTGTGAGCGTGTATGTGAGTGTGTGTGTGTGAGTGTGTGTGTGTGTGAGCGTGTGTGTGTGTGAGCGTGTATGTGAGTGTGTGTGTATGTGTGTAAGTGTGTGTGAGTGTGTGTGAGTATAAGTGTGTGTGTGTATGAGCATGTGTATGGGTGTGTATGCGTGTGTGTGTGTGAGAGTATATGTGTGAGTATGTGTGAGAGTGTGTGAGTGTGTGTGTGTGTGCGTGACTCTGTGTGTGTGTGCGAGTGAGTGTGAGTGCGTGTGTGTGTGAGTGAGTGTGAGAGTGGGTGTGTAAGTGTGTGTGTGTATGTGTGATGTTTGTGTGTGTGAGAGCCTCTGAGTTTGTGTGTGAGCGTGTGTGTGTGTGTGAGCGTGTGTGTCAGTGTGTGTGTGTGAGTGAGTGTGAGTGTGTGTGTGTGAGTGTGAGTGTGTGTGTGAGTATGAGTGTGTGTGTGTGAGTGAGTGTGTGTGTGAGTGTGAGCGTGAGTGTGTGTGCGTGTGTGTGAGTGAGTGAGTGTGTGTGTGTATGTGTGTGAGCATGTGTGAGTGAGTGTGTGTGTGTGCGTGTGTGTGAGAGAGTGAATGTGTGAGTGAGTATGAGTGTGTGTGTGTGTGAGTGAGTGTGTGTGTGAGTGTGAGAGTGTGTGTGTGATTGTGCGAGCATGTGTGAGTGTGTGTGTGAGTGTATGTGTGTGTGAGTATGAGTGTGTGAGCGTGTGTGAGTGTGTGTGTGTGTGCATGTGTGTGTGTGAATGTGTGTGTGAGTGAGTATGAGTGTGTGTGTGTGAGAGTGAGTGTGTGTGTGTATGTGTGTGAGCATGTGTGAGTGTGTGTGTGTGTGTGTGTGTGTGTGTATGTGTGTGTGTGTGAGTATATGTGTGTGTGTGAGTGAGTGTGTGTGTGTGAGCATGTGAATGTTTGTGAGTATGAGTGTGTGTGTGTGTGAGTGAGTGTGAGTGTGTGCGTGTGTGTGAGTGTGTGTGAGAGTGAGTGTGTGAGTGAGTATGAGTGTGTGTGTGTGAGTGAGTGTGTGTGTGAGTGTGAGCGTGAGTGTGTGTGCGTGTGTGTGAGTGAGTGAGTGTGTGTGTGTATGTGTGTGAGCATGTGTGAGTGAGTGTGTGTGTGTGCGTGTGTGTGAGAGAGTGAGTGTGTGAGTGAGTGTGAGTGTGTGTGTGTGATTGTGCGAGCATGTGTGAGTGTGTGTGTGAGTGTATGTGTGAGTGAGTATGAGTGTGTGAGCGTGTGTGAGTGTGTGTGTGTGTGCATGTGTGTGTGTGAATGTGTGTGTGAGTGAGTATGAGTGTGTGTGTGTGAGAGTGAGTGTGTGTGTGTATGTGTGTGAATATGTGTGAGTGTGTGTGTGTGTGTGTGTGTGTATGTGTGTGTGTGTGTGTGTGTGAGTATATGTGTGTGTGTGAGTGAGTGTGTGTGTGTGAGTGTGTGAGCATGTGAGCGTTTGTGAGTATGAGTGTGTGTGTGTGTGTGAGTGAGTGTGAGTGTGTGCGTGTGTGTGA
>NC_081392.1:10843612-10928612 GCF_030684315.1 Stegostoma tigrinum
GTACAGCTGCAGAAGGACCTCTTTGCTCCTATACTCAATTCCTCTTGTGATGAAGGCCAGTATGCCATTAGCTTTCTTCACTACCTGCTGTACCTGCATGCTTGCTTTCATTGACTGATGTGCAAGAACACCTAGATCTCGTCGTAGTCTAAAGACAGGGTCAGTACCACAAGACCGCCATCTCCCCATCCTGCCTTACAGTTTATGCTAAGAACCAACACTTGGTCTGACAACATGACAAGCAACTACCTGCATTCATATAGCACCTTTGGCACCACTTAAGCAGTTTCTTGATAAGGGGTTCTGCAAGAGCACTTTTGAACCAAATTTGGCACATCAGGAGATATGATTAGATTCCCTACAGTGTGGAAACAGGCCCTTCAGCCCAACAAGTCCACACCACCCCTTGAAGCATCCCACCCAGACCCATTCCCCTATAACCCACACACCCCTGAACACTATGGGCAATTTAACATGGCCAATCCACCTAACCTGCACATCTTTGGACTGTGGGAGGAAACCGGAGCACCCGGAGGAAACCCACGCAGACACAGGGAGAACATGCAAACTCCACACAGACAGTCGCCCGAGGTGGGAATCGAACCCAGGTCCCTGGCGCTGCGAGGCTGCAGTGTTAACCAGTGAGCCACCGTGCTGCCCCACACATATTCTCATCCAAAGAGGTTAGGTCTTAAACAGCATCTTACAGGAGGAAGGTGACAAGATCAGAGGTCTCACGACACCAAGCGAAGTAACTTCACCTGATGAAGGAGCAGCCCTCCAAACACTAGTGATTCAGATAGACGTTTCGGACAGGTGTCGCGTGACCCTTGATCTCATCCGCCTCAGTCCGAACTCGAAGGGATGAAGGGGTGGCAGAAAGGAAGCCAACGCCCAGGGCACCCGGTGGTAGCAGACTTGGAGGGGCTAAGGAAATCAGAAATGATTCTTTACTTGGCGTTGGAGAAGCTCTGAAATTTTAGCTCAGAGGCCAACGTAGATCGGGAAGTGCGGGGAGGAGGTGGGTACACATTAGGATAGGGGCATCGGTGATCGAAACCCACGCTGTTGGCACCAAGCTGATCCAAGCCAATCAACAAAGCCAACTACCCCCTCAAGGGGCTCCGAGTTGCCATAGCGACACACTTTGACACATAGTCATGTGACACTGTGGACTGTGATGATTGAGCTTCCAACAGCCTCTCCATCCCTTCCATATCCAGAATTCTCTTCCTGTTTTGGAAACATCTATCAGATCTTTTCTCTCCAACGGAGAGCAGCCCCAGCTGCTTTGATGTGATTTATTTATTGTCATGTGTTTCTTGTTACTAAACACAGTGAAAACGAGTGTTGTATGCTATCCCCCCTCTGCAGCATCATCTTAAAACACAGAAAAATAAATCAAATCTTCAATCTATCCTCAAAAGTGAGGCTCCTCATGACTGCAGCCATTCTCGTAAATCGTTCTGCATTCTCTCCCATGAGTTTACATCCGTCCTACGACGCTGCGCCCAGAATATTCCGAAAATTCAGGTGACGATAAATAAATCAAATCAAATCAACTGGTTAAAACAAAGGCTGTGGATACTGGAAATGTGAAACAAAAGCAGAAATTCCTGGAGAAACGCGGCAGGTCTGGCAGCATCTACAAGGAGAGAGGGAGAGTGTGTGTGTGAGAGAGAGAGAGAGAGGGAAAGTGAGAGAGATAGAGAGGTAGAGTGAGAGAGAGGTAGAGAGGGAGAGTGAGAGAATGAGGTACGGGGGGAGAGAGAGAGAGAGAGAGAGGGAGGGAAAGTGAGAGACAAAGAGATAGAGGAGGAGTGAAACAGACAGAGAGTAAGAAAGAGAGGTAGAGTGAGGGAGAGAAAGAGAGACGGAGAGATAAAGGGAGAGTGAGGGAGAGAGACAGAGTGTTAGAGAGAGTGTGTGATAATGAGAGAGATTGAGACAGAGGAAGAGAGAGAAAGAGAGGGAGAGAGAGTGAGAGAGAATAAGACAGGGAGGGTGAGGAAGGGAGAGAGTGAGAATGAGAGAGAGAGTGAGGAGAGGAAGAGAGGGAGAGGGAGGGAGAGGGGACTGAACGTGAGAGAAGGAGATAGAGAAAGAAAGAGAGACAGAGGTAGAGAGAAGAGGTTAACATTTCGGGTCCAGTGATGTTTCATCAGAACCGTCCTGTACCAGGGTCCTGGGCCTGAGTCCCACCAAGGCTGTTGGTGGAACTTGAATACAAAATAAAAGTGAAATGTGGAATTATTCGTCTGATGTTAATCAAGAGACACAGATAATGTTCTGGGGACTGGTGTTCGAATCACAGCATGGCAAAAAGAAATCTGGAATTAAGAATCTAACAATGATCATGAATCCATTGTCGATTGTAGGGAAAAACCGATCTGATTCACTAATGTCCTTTAGGGAAGGAAACTGCCATCCTTACCCAGTCTGGATTACATGTGACTCGAGACCCACAGCAGTGTATCTGACTCTAAACTGCCCTCTGGGTAATTAGGGATGGACAATAAATGCTGACCTGGTTAATGAAATCCACAACTTGTGAATGAATACTAAAAAAAAATCATTAAATTTGCATTCCACAGTGAGATTTGAACGTACAGTCTCAACAGAGCTAGTTAAGCCTCTGAATTATAAACCCAAAGATAATGCCAGCAGCTCAGCTGGTCTACAGCCCACTAACCAAGTCTATCCCAATAGGGGGTCAGAGATATCGGGTTTCTTGATAGGAGGATATCTTGAGGCTATGAAATAGTGGCGTCTCCAAATCATCTGTGGCCAATGGTTTTAGTCAGCACCTGGAGAACATGAGGGAAGCGAAACACCTCCAAGAAAGGCGTTTCAACTTGCCTGAAGCTCCCTTCAAAGAGAAAAAAATAAACTGCTTTATATAAACAGTCAATTTCCTAGAACACCCTGTTTTTTTAATCTCTCTCTCTGACCTACCCTGCCCTCCTCTGTCAGTACATGCCGTTCCAATCTTGCAGTTTCAGCTGCTTGAAGCCACCAGAGTGTCGATTCGATGAGGACTTGCATTCGGGTGGCACCTACAGCATTGGTTTGTAAGGTCCTGAGATGCTTTACATGGGGTATTAACGAACCCAGCTGCCCCAGAGGCAGGCGTCAGGGCAGATAACCCAAAATATTGCGAGGCACGGTGGCTCACTGGTTAGCACTGCTGCCTCACAGTGTCAGCGACCCAGGTTCGATTCCACCCTCAGGCAACTGTCTGTATGGAGTTTGCACGTTCTCCTTGTGTATGTGTGGGTTTCCTCCCACAGTCCAAAGATGTGCAGGGTAGGGTGGATTGGCCGTGGGAAATTGTCCCGTAGTGTTCAAGGATGAGTAGGTTAGGAGGATGGGTCTGGGTGGGATGCTCTGAGGGTCAGTGTGGTCTTTTTGGGCCGAAGGGCCTGTTTCCACACTGTAGGGATTCTAATATTCTAAAGTATATCTACAAGAGCAAAGTTGCTGGAAAAGCTCAGGAGGTCAGGCAGCATCTGTGAAGAAACTGACTTCTGAGGAAGGTTCACCGGATCCAAAACATTAACTCTGTTCCTTTCCTTCACAGATGCTGCCAGACCTGCTGAGCTTTTCCAGCAACTTCTGTTTTTGTTGCTGATTTACAGAATCCGCAGTTCTTTCAGTTTTCACCCAAAAGACCTAGTCCAAGCAGTAGGTTTTGAGGAATGTCTTAAGGAGGAGAATAAGAGAAATTTATATGGGAATATGGGAAGGAGTGCCAGAGCTGAGGCCCCAGTCGAGGTATGGTTGCCAAAGGTTCAAAATCAGAGCTGTGCAAGAGACCTGAACTGGAGATGTACAAGGTGATCACATAGCGTTGCCTTTTACAATAACACACGGTGGTCTGGGTGATCTCCAGTTTGATTACCTCGATGTGAATGTCTAACATCTTTTATCATGCATGTTGATGCTACACAGTGAGTTTAGGTTCGAGGCGGACTGGTGTAAGAGAAAGCAAAGTCAATTCTGTCTTCAGGTTCGCCCTTCGCAGGCAGCACCGTGGCTTGATGGTTAGCACTGCTGTCTCACAGCGCCAGGGACCCGGGTTCGAGCCTGCTGTCCGGCAGTGGGGAGTTTGTATGCTCTGCATGCTCTGGTTTCTTCCCACAGCCCAAAGATGTGTAGCTTGGGTGGATTGCCCATGCTAAATTGCCCCATAGTCTGCAAGGTTGGCCATGGGAAATGCAGGTTGACAGGGTTTGGGTGGGAGGGTCAGTGTGGACTCAATGCTCCTGTACATAGTATACCTACATACGCCAGGCTCTGATTTCACAGCCACTTGACAGCATCAAGTGACATTAACTGTCTGTCCTGGTCCACCCACACTGATGAGACGATCAAAAAAGCAGAGCAACGTTTCTACACCCTCAGGAGGCTAAGGAAATTCAGCATGTCCATGAAAACTCTTCCCAGTTTTTACAGATGCACCATAGAAAGCATTCTATGTATGATGGCTTGGTACAATAACTGCTCTGCCCAGGACCATAAGCAATGACAGAGAGATAATGGGAACTGCAGATGCTGGAGTACCACAGATAATGGGAACTGCAGACACCTCTCTGATGAAGGGTCCAGGCCCGAAACGTCAGCTTTTGTGCTCCTGAGATGCTGCTTGGCCTGCTGTGTTCATCCAGCCTCACATTTTATTAGCAATGACAGAGAGTTGTGAATATAGCCCAGTCCATCACACAAACCAACCTCCCATACATTGACTCCATCTCTGCCTCGGGAAAGTAGCTACCATCATCAAAGACCCCTCCCCACCCCGGTAATACTCACCTTTGCCCTCTTCCGTCAAGCAAAAGACACAAAATCTTGAAGCTTCGATCCCACCCTCAGGCGACTGTCTGTGTGGAGTTTGCACATTCTCCCCGTGTGTGCGTGGGTTTCCTCCGGGTGCTCCGGTTTCCTCCCACAGTCCAAAGATGCGCAGACTAGGTGGATTGGCCGTGCTAAATTGCCCCTTAGTGACCAGGGATGTGTCGATGAAGTGGGTTATAGGGGGATGGTTCTGGGTGGGATGCTCTGAGAGTCAGTGTGGACTTGTTGGGCCGAAGGGCCTATTTCCATGCTGTAGGGATTCTATGAAACACAACAGGTTCAAGAGCAACTTCTTCCCTGCTGTCTGTGTCTGTGGGCTTGAGGCTGGAAAAGCACAGCTGGTCAGACAGCATCTGAGGGGCAAGTAAGACAACGTTTCGGGCCAAAACCCTTCCCTGCTGTTATCAGACTTTCTGAATGGACCTCTCAAATTTTACATTTAATGTCGCTCTCGCTCTTTGTGCACCTTCTCTGCAGCTGTAACATTGTATTCCTCGCTCAGTTCTATTACCCTAATGCACTTTGTATGGTATGATCCATCTGTACTGCAGGCAAAACAGAACTTTTCACTGTACCTAGGTACATGTGACAATAATAAATCAAACCAAATCAAATCTGGTCCGCTAATGATATTCAAGGAAAGAAATCTGCCATCCTTATCTTGTCTGGCCTATATGTGACTCCAGACCCACAATGATGTGATTAACTCTTAACTGCCCTCTGAGATGGCCGAGTGAACCACTCAGTTCAAGGGGCAATTAGGGAATGTGTGGTAACTCCTCGCCCTGCCCAGCTACGCTTACATCTGACGAAAGAATTACGAAACCTATCTCCTCATGCATTTTGGTCCCAGATTATGACTGAGAGTTTTCCTACAAAGTTGAAATTGCTACATCAATGCAAGGTATCCTTGCTTGAGTCCACAAGAGATATATATATATATATATATAAAATTCAAGGGCACAAGGAGTGGATCGTATTGCTCAGGAAGATCCCATGTTTGAAATTCCAGTCTGTCAGACAGAAAGGGGATTGTGGGACAGGACGAGTGGGTAGAGAGGATTGGATGCAAACATTTCAGGTTAGCCTGACGGATGCATTCAGTCAAAATCCGGCCCTGAGTATATATAAAACAGAAAGCTGTTGATTAGCTAATGATGATATCTGATGTACTTACAGGGTCCCTGAGCTGCACCGAATGGCTTTGGGATCAGTAGAGTGGGTGACTGAAGCAACAGCAGAGAGGGGGATTTGAACCGCCAACTAACACGACAGCAGGCCGGGCCAGCCGCAACTTACTGAGAGATGGGCTTCAGCCCCAGCCCAGCACAGGTACTTCGCCTGGCAGATCGGTGGGATACCACCAGTGAGCTGTCTGGGCCCACTGAGGAGTGTTCACTGAGTTAGCAACACGGGAAGGCCTGTTGAAACAGACTGTGCTCTGTCAGAGATGAAAAGACACCAGTGTCAGGGAGACAGAGTCAGAGATAAGCACTTGTAGATTTTATTGCAGATAATCATTGAACTTTGGGCTGCTACAGCTGATGAAGGAGATCTGCACAATTGAAGGACGATTCTCAATGCTACCAGCTGCAGGCCTGGAGATGAACAAATATTGCAGTCTGTAAAAACTCTGTAAAAACTCATCGTACAAACTCTGTACGCCACAGAAACCAGACACCTGGGCTAACTTAATAAAACCACCGACCCACCTACATCCCCTATTTCCAGTGCTCCCAACTTACAGCACAGTCACTTACTCTGAGACATCGCAGCTTCCAACTCTGACATATCCCACACTCAACACTGTAGCACTCCGATACACCCCACACACCTACACTGTAACACACCAATATAGCCCACATCCCTCACTGTCACACACTGAGACACCCAACACACCTCACTGGAACACACTGATATACCCCACACCCCTCACTGTAACACACTGATATACTCCAAACCCCTCACTGTAACACACTGATACACCCCACACCCCTCACTGTAACACACTGATATACCCCACAGAACTCACTGTAACACACTGATACATCCCACTCCCCTCATTGTTTCGCACTGATATAACCCACACGCCTCACTGTAACACACTGATATACCCCACACCCCTCACTGTAACACTCTGATACACCCCACACCCCTCACTGTTACGCACTGATATAACCCACACCCCTCAGTGTAACAATCTGATATAAACTAGACCGCTCACTGTAACACACTGATAAACTCCACACCCTTCACTGTAACACTGCGATATAAACCACACCCCTCACTGTAACACACTTTTATACCTCACACCCCTCACTGTAACACACTGATATATTCCAAACCCCTCACTGTAACACACTGATACACCCCACACCCCTCACTGTAACACACTGATATACCCCACAGACCTCACTGTAACACACTGATACACCCCACACCCCTCACTGTTTCGCACTGATATAACCCACACCCCTCACTGTAACACACTGATATACCCCACACCCCTCACTGTAACACTCTGATACACCCCACACCCCTCACTGTTTCGCACTGATATAACCCACACCCCTCAGTGTAACAATCTGATATAAACTAGACCGCTCACTGTAACACACTGATAAACTCCACACCCTTCACTGTAACACTCCGATATAAACCACACCCCTCACTGTAACACACTTTTATACATCACACCCCTCACTGTAACACACTGATATACCCCACACCCTTCACTGTAACACACTGATATCCCCCACACCCCGCACTGTAACACACTGATATACCCCACACCCCTCACTGTAACACACTGATATACCCCACACGCCTCACTGTAACACACTGATATACTCCACACCCTTCACTGTAACACACTGATATACCCCACACCCCGCACTGTAACACACTGATATCCCCCACACCCTTCACTGTAACACACTGATATACCCCACACCCCTCACTGTAACACACTGATATACCCCACACCCCGCACTGTAACACACTGATATGCCCCACACCCCGCACTGTAACACACTGATATACCCCACACGCCTCACTGTAACACACTGATATACTCCACACCCCTCACTGTAACACAAAGACAAACCCCACACCTCGCACTGTAACACTCTGATATACCCCACACCCCTCACTGTAATGCACTGATATACCCTACACCCCTCACTGTAACAAACTGATATCCCCACACCCCTCACTGTAACACACCGATATACCCCACACCCCTCACTGTAACACACTGATAAACCCCACACCCCTCACTGTAACACACGGACATACCCCACACCCCTCACTGTAACACACTGATACACCCCACAACCCTCACTGTAACACTCTGATATACTCCACACCCCTCACTGTAACACACTGATATAGCCCACACCCCTCACTGAAACAGACTGATAAACCCCACACCCCTCACTGTAACACACTGATACACACCACACCCCTCACTGTAACACTCTGATATATCCCACACCCCTCACTGTAACACACTAATATACCCCACACCCCTCACTGTAAAACACTGATATACCCGACACCCCTCACTGTACCACTCTGATATACCCCACACCCCTCACTGTAACACACTGATACACCCCACACTCCTCACTGTAACACACTGATTTACCCCACACCCCTCACTGTAACACACCCATATACCACGCAACCCTAAGTGTAACACACTGATATACCCCACACCCCTCACTGTAACACTCTGTTATACTCCGCAGCCCTCACTGTAACACACTGATATACCCCGCACCCCTCACTGTTACACACTGACATACGCCACACCCCTCACTGTAATACAATGATATACCACACACCCATCACTGTAACACACTGATATACTCCACACCCCTCACTGTAACTCACTGATAGACCCAACATCCCTCACTGTAACACACTGATATAAGCCACACCCCTCACTGTAACACTCTGATAAACCCCACACCCTTCTCTGTAACACACTGATATACCCCACACCCCTCACTGTAACACACTGATATACCCCGCACCCCTCACTGTAACACTCTGATACATCCCACACCCCTCACTGTAACACTCTGATATACCCCACACCGCTCGCTGTAACACACTGATATAGTCCACACCCCTCACTGTAACACTCTGATATACCCCACACCCCTCACTGTAACACACTGATATATCCCACTCCCCTCACTGTAACACACTGATATACCCCACACCTCTCATTGTAACACACTGATATACCCCACACCCCTCACTGTAACACACTGATATATCCCACTCCCCTCACTGTAACACTCTGATACACCCCAAACCCCTCACTGTAACACACTGATATACCCCACACCCCTCACTCTAACACACTGATATACCCCACACCCCTCACTGTAACACACTGATATACCACACACCCCTCACTGTAACACACTGATATACTCCACACCCCTCACTGTAACAAACTGATATACTCCACACCCATCACTGTAACACAGTGATATACTCCACACCCCTCACTGTAACACACTGCTATACCCCACACCCCTCACTGTAACACTCTGATATACCCCACACCCCTCACTGTAACACACTGATATAGCCCACTCCCCTCACTGTAACACACTGATATACTCCACACCCCTCACTGTAACACACTGATATACTCCACACCCATCACTGTAACACACTGATATACCCCACACCCCTCACTGTAACACTCTGATATACTCCACACCCCTCACTGTAACACACTGATATACCGCACACCCCTCACTGTAACACTCTGATATATCCCACACCCATCACTGTAACACACTGATATACCCCACACCCCTCACTGTAACACTCTGATATACCCCACACCCCTCACTGTAATGCACTGATATACCCTACACCCCTCACTGTAAGAAACTGATATCCCCACACCCCTCACTGTAACACACTGATAAACCCCACACCCCTCACTGTAACACACGGACATACCCCACACCCCTCACTGTAACACACTGATACACCCCACACCCCTCACTGTAACACTCTGATATACTCCACACCCCTCACTGTAACACACTGATATAGCCCACACCCCTCACTGAAACAGACTGATAAACCCCACACCCCTCACTGTAACACACTGATACACACCACACCCCTCACTGTAACACTCTGATATATCCCACACCCCTCACTGTAACACACTAATATACCCCACACCCCTCACTGTAAAACACTGATATACCCGACACCCCTCACTGTACCACTCTGATATACCCCACACCCCTCACTGTAACACACTGATACACCCCACACTCCTCACTGTAACACACTGATTTACCCCACACCCCTCACTGTAACACACCCATATACCACGCAACCCTAAGTGTAACACACTGATATACCCCACACCCCTCACTGTAACACTCTGTTATACTCCGCAGCCCTCACTGTAACACACTGATATACCCCGCACCCCTCACTGTTACACACTGACATACGCCACACCCCTCACTGTAATACAATGATATACCACACACCCATCACTGTAACACACTGATATACTCCACACCCCTCACTGTAACTCACTGATAGACCCAACATCCCTCACTGTAACACACTGATATAAGCCACACCCCTCACTGTAACACTCTGATAAACCCCACACCCTTCTCTGTAACACACTGATATACCCCACACCCCTCACTGTAACACACTGATATACCCCGCACCCCTCACTGTAACACTCTGATACATCCCACACCCCTCACTGTAACACTCTGATATACCCCACACCGCTCGCTGTAACACACTGATATAGTCCACACCCCTCACTGTAACACTCTGATATACCCCACACCCCTCAGTGTAACACACTGATATATCCCACTCCCCTCACTGTAACACACTGATATACCCCACACCTCTCATTGTAACACACTGATATACCCCACACCCCTCACTGTAACACACTGATATATCCCACTCCCCTCACTGTAACACTCTGATACACCCCAAACCCCTCACTGTAACACACTGATATACCCCACACCCCTCACTCTAACACACTGATATACCCCACACCCCTCACTGTAACACACTGATATACCACACACCCCTCACTGTAACACACTGATATACTCCACACACCTCACTGTAACAAACTGATATACTCCACACCCATCACTGTAACACAGTGATATACTCCACACCCCTCACTGTAACACACTGCTATACCCCACACCCCTCACTGTAACACACTGATATAGCCCACTCCCCTCACTGTAACACACTGATATACTCCACACCCCTCACTGTAACACACTGATATACTCCACACCCATCACTGTAACACACTGATATACCCCACACCCCTCACTGTAACACTCTGATATACTCCACACCCCTCACTGTAACACACTGATATACCGCACACCCCTCACTGTAACACTCTGATATATCCCACACCCATCACTGTAACACACTGATATACCCCACACCCCTCACTGTAACACTCTGATATACCCCACACCCCTCACTGTAATGCACTGATATACCCTACACCCCTCACTGTAACAAACTGATATCCCCACACCCCTCACTGTAACACACCGATATACCCCACACCCCTCACTGTAACACACTGATAAACCCCACACCCCTCACTGTAACACACGGACATACCCCACACCCCTCACTGTAACACACTGATACACCCCACACCCCTCACTGTAACACTCTGATATACTCCACACCCCTCACTGTAACACACTGATATAGCCCACACCCCTCACTGAAACAGACTGATAAACCCCACACCCCTCACTGTAACACACTGATACACACCACACCCCTCACTGTAACACTCTGATATATCCCACACCCCTCACTGTAACACACTGATATACCCCACACCCCTCACTGTAAAACACTGATATACCCCACACCCCTCACTGTAACACTCTGATATACCCCACACCCCTCACTGTAACACTCTGATACACCCCACACTCCTCACTGTAACACACTGATTTACCCCACACCCCTCACTGTAACACACCCATATACCACGCAACCCTAACTGTAACACACTGATATACCCCACACCCCTCACTGTAACACTCTGATATACTCCGCAGCCCTCACTGTAACACACTGATATACCCCGCACCCCTCACTGTTACACACTGACATACGCCACACCCCTCACTGTAATACAATGATATACCACACACCCATCACTGTAACACACTGATATACTCCACACCCCTCACTGTAACTCACTGATAGACCCAACATCCCTCACTGTAACACACTGATATAAGCCACACCCCTCACTGTAACACTCTGATAAACCCCACACCCTTCTCTGTAACACACTGATATACCCCACACCCCTCACTGTAACACACTGATATACCCCACACCCCTCACTGTAACACTCTGATACATCCCACACCCCTCACTGTAACACTCTGATATACCCCACACCGCTCGCTGTAACACACTGATATAGTCCACACCCCTCACTGTAACACTCTGATATACCCCACTCCCCTCACTGTAACACACTGATATACCCCACACCCCTCACTGTAACACACTGATAAACCCCACACCCCTCACTGTAACACACGGACATACCCCACACCCCTCACTGTAACACACTGATACACCCCACACCCCTCACTGTAACACTCTGATATACTCCACACCCCTCACTGTAACACACTGATATAGCCCACACCCCTCACTGAAACAGACTGATAAACCCCACACCCCTCACTGTAACACACTGATACACACCACACCCCTCACTGTAACACTCTGATATATCCCACACCCCTCACTGTAACACACTGATATACCCCACACCCCTCACTGTAAAACACTGATATACCCCACACCCCTCACTGTAACACTCTGATATACCCCACACCCCTCACTGTAACACTCTGATACACCCCACACTCCTCACTGTAACACACTGATTTACCCCACACCCCTCACTGTAACACACCCATATACCACGCAACCCTAACTGTAACACACTGATATACCCCACACCCCTCACTGTAACACTCTGATATACTCCGCAGCCCTCACTGTAACACACTGATATACCCCGCACCCCTCACTGTTACACACTGACATACGCCACACCCCTCACTGTAATACAATGATATACCACACACCCATCACTGTAACACACTGATATACTCCACACCCCTCACTGTAACTCACTGATAGACCCAACATCCCTCACTGTAACACACTGATATAAGCCACACCCCTCACTGTAACACTCTGATAAACCCCACACCCTTCTCTGTAACACACTGATATACCCCACACCCCTCACTGTAACACACTGATATACCCCACACCCCTCACTGTAACACTCTGATACATCCCACACCCCTCACTGTAACACTCTGATATACCCCACACCGCTCGCTGTAACACACTGATATAGTCCACACCCCTCACTGTAACACTCTGATATACCCCACTCCCCTCACTGTAACACACTGATATACCCCACACCCCTCACTGTAACACACTGATATACCACACACCCCTCACTGTAACACTCTGATATACCCCACACCCCTCACTGTAACACACTGATATATCCCACTCCCCTCACTGTAACACTCTGATACACCCCAAACCCCTCACTGTAACACACTGATATACCCCACACCCCTCACTCTAACACACTGATATACCCCACACCCCTCACTGTAACACACTGATATACCACACACCCCTCACTGTAACACACTGATATACTCCACACCCCTCACTGTAACAAACTGATATACTCCACACCCATCACTGTAACACAGTGATATACTCCACACCCCTCACTGTAACACACTGATATACCCCACACCCCTCACTGTAACACTCTGATATACCCCACACCCCTCACTGTAACAAACTGATATACCCCACTCCCCTCACTGTAACACACTGATATACTCCACACCCCTCACTGTAACACACTGATATACTCCACACCCATCACTGTAACACACTGATATACCCCACACCCCTCACTGTAACACTCTGATATACTCCACACCCCTCACTGTAACACACTGATATACCGCACACCCCTCACTGTAACACACTGATATACCCCACACCCCTGACTCTAACACACTGATATACCCCACACCCCTCACTGTAACGCACTGATATATCCCACACCCCTCACTGTAACACTCTGATACACCCCACACCCCTCACTGTAACACACTTATATACCCCACACCCCTCACTGTAACGCACTGATATATCCCACACCCCTCACTGTAACACTCTGATATACCCCACACCCCTCACTGAAACACACTGATATACCCCACACCCCTCACTGTAACACTCTGATATACCCCACACCCCTCACTGTAACACACTGATATACCCAACATCCCTCACTGTAACACACTGATATAAGCCACACCCCTCACTGTAACACTCTGATACACCCCACACCCTTCTCTGTAACACACTGATATAGCCCACACCCCTCACTGTAACACACTGATATATCCAACATCCCTCACTGTAACACACTGATATACCCCACACCTCTCACTGTAACTCACTGATAAACCCCACACCCCTCACTGTAACACTCTGATATTCCCCACTCCCCTCACTGTAACACACTGATATACCCAACATCCCTCACTGTAACACACCGATATACCACACACCCCTCACTGTAATACAATGATATACCCCACACCCATCACTGTAACACACTGATATACTCCACACCCCTCACTGTAACACACTGATATACCCCACACCCCTCAATGTAACACAGTGATATACCCCACTCCCCTCACTGTAACACACTGATATACCACACACCCCTCACTGTAACACTCTGATATATCCCACACGCCTCACTGTAATGCACTGATATACCCTACACCCCTCACTGTAACAAACTGATATCCCCACACCCCTCACTGTAACACACCGATATACCCCACACCCCTCACTGTAACACACTGATAAACCCCACACCCCTCACTGTAACACACGGACATACCCCACACCCCTCACTGTAACACACTGATACACCCCTAACCCCTCACTGTAACACTCTGATATACTCCACACCCCTCACTGTAATACACTGATATAGCCCACACCCCTCACTGAAACAGACTGATAAACCCCACACCCCTCACTGTAACACACTGATACACACCACACCCCTCACTGTAACACTCTGATATATCCCACACCCCTCACTGTAACACACTGATATAGCGCACACCCCTCACTGTAACACTCTGATATATCCCACACCCATCACTGTAACACACTGATATACCCCACACCCCTCACTGTAACACTCTGATATACCCCACACCCCTCACTGTAATGCACTGATATACCCTACACCCCTCACTGTAACAAACTGATATCCCCACACCCCTCACTGTAACACACCGATATACCCCACACCCCTCACTGTAACACACTGATAAACCCCACACCCCTCACTGTAACACACGGACATACCCCACACCCCTCACTGTAACACACTGATACACCCCACACCCCTCACTGTAACACTCTGATATACTCCACACCCCTCACTGTAACACACTGATATAGCCCACACCCCTCACTGAAACAGACTGATAAACCCCACACCCCTCACTGTAACACACTGATACACACCACACCCCTCACTGTAACACTCTGATATATCCCACACCCCTCACTGTAACACACTGATATACCCCACACCCCTCACTGTAAAACACTGATATACCCCACACCCCTCACTGTAACACTCTGATATACCCCACACCCCTCACTGTAACACTCTGATACACCCCACACTCCTCACTGTAACACACTGATTTACCCCACACCCCTCACTGTAACACACCCATATACCACGCAACCCTAACTGTAACACACTGATATACCCCACACCCCTCACTGTAACACTCTGATATACTCCGCAGCCCTCACTGTTACACACTGACATACGCCACACCCCTCACTGTAATACAATGATATACCACACACCCATCACTGTAACACACTGATATACTCCACACCCCTCACTGTAACTCACTGATAGAACCAACATCCCTCACTGTAACACACTGATATAAGCCACACCCCTCACTGTAACACACTGATAAACCCCACACCCTTCTCTGTAACACACTGATATACCCCACACCCCTCACTGTAACACACTGATATACCCCACACCCCTCACTGTAACACTCTGATACATCCCACACCCCTCATTGTAACACTCTGATATACCCCACACCGCTCGCTGTAACACACTGATATAGTCCACACCCCTCACTGTAACACTCTGATATACCCCACACCCCTCACTGTAACACACTGATATACCCCACACCCCTCACTGTAACACACTGATATACCACACACCCCTCACTGTAACACTCTGATATACCCCACACCCCTCACTGTAACACACTGATATATCCCACTCCCCTCACTGTAACACTCTGATACACCCCAAGCCCCTCACTGTAACACACTGATATACCCCACACCCCTCACTCTAACACACTGATATACCCCACACCCCTCACTGTAACACACTGATATACCACACACCCCTCACTGTAACACACTGATAAACTCCACACCCCTCACTGTAACAAACTGATATACTCCACACCCATCACTGTAACACACCGATATACTCCACACCCCTCACTGTAACACACTGATATACCCCACACCCCTCACTGTAACACTCTGATATACCCCACACCCCTCACTGTAACACACTGATATACCCCACTCCCCTCACTGTAACACACTGATATACTCCACACCCCTCACTGTAACACACTGATATACTCCACACCCATCACTGTAACACACTGATATACCCCACACCCCTCACTGTAACACTCTGATATACTCCACACCCCTCACTGTAACACACTGATATACCGCACACCCATCACTGTAACACACTGATATACCCCACACTCCTCACTTTAACACTCTGATATACCGCACACCCCTCACTGTAACACACTGATATACCCCACACCCCTGACTCTAACACACTGATATACCCCACACCCCTCACTGTAACGCACTGATATATCCCACACCCCTCACTGTAACACTCTGATATACCCCACACCCCTCACTGAAACACACTGATATACCCCACACCCCTCACTGTAACACTCTGATATACCCCACACCCCTCACTGTAACACACTGATATACCCAACATCCCTCACTGTAACACACTGATATAAGCCACACCCCTCACTGTAACACTCTGATACACCCCACACCCTTCTCTGTAACACACTGATATAGCCCACACCCCTCACTGTAACACTCTGATATACCCCACACCCCTCACTGTAACACACTGATATATCCCACTCCCCTCACTGTAACACACTGATATACCCCACACCCCTCACTGTAACACACTGATATACCCCACACCCCTCACTGTAACTCACTGATAAACCCCACACCCCTCACTGTAACACTCTGATATTCCCCACTCCCCTCACTGTAACACACTGATATACCCAACATCCCTCACTGTAACACACTGATATACCACACACCCCTCACTGTAATACAATGATATACCACACACCCATCACTGTAACACACTGATATACTCCACACCCCTCACTGTAACTCACTGATAGACCCAACATCCCTCACTGTAACACACTGATATAAGCCACACCCCTCACTGTAACACTCTGAAAAACCCCACACCCTTCTCTGTAACACACTGATATACCCCACACCCCTCACTGTAACACACTGATATATCCCACACCCCTCACTGTAACACTCTGATACATCCCACACCCCTCACTGTAACACTCTGATATACCCCACACCGCTCGCTGTAACACACTGATATAGTCCACACCCCTCACTGTAACACTCTGATATACCCCACACCCCTCACTGTAACACACTGACATACGCCACACCCCTCACTGTAATACAATGATATACCACACACCCATCACTGTAACACACTGATATACTCCACACCCCTCACTGTAACTCACTGATAGACCCAACATCCCTCACTGTAACACACTGATATAAGCCACACCCCTCACTGTAACACTCTGAAAAACCCCACACCCTTCTCTGTAACACACTGATATACCCCACACCCCTCACTGTAACACACTGATATATCCCACACCCCTCACTGTAACACTCTGATACATCCCACACCCCTCACTGTAACACTCTGATATACCCCACACCGCTCGCTGTAACACACTGATATAGTCCACACCCCTCACTGTAACACTCTGATATACCCCACACCCCTCACTGTAACACACTGATATATCCCACTCCCCTCACTGTAACACACTGATATACCCCACACCCCTCACTGTAACACACTGATATACCACACACCCCTCACTGTAACACTCTGATATACCCCACACCCCTCACTGTAACACACTGATATATCCCACTCCCCTCACTGTAACACTCTGATACACCCCAAACCCCTCACTGTAACACACTGATATACCCCACACCCCTCACTCTAACACACTGATATACCCCACACCCCTCACTGTAACACACTGATATACCACACACCCCTCACTGTAACACACTGATATACTCCACACCCCTCACTGTAACAAACTGATATACTCCACACCCATCACTGTAACACAGTGATATACTCCACACCCCTCACTGTAACACACTGATATACCCCACACCCCTCACTGTAACACTCTGATATACCCCACACCCCTCACTGTAACACTCTGATCTACCCCACTCCCCTCACTGTAACACACTGATATACTCCACACCCCTCACTGTAACACACTGATATACTCCACACCCATCACTGTAACACACTGATATACCCCACACCCCTCACTGTAACACTCTGATATACTCCACACCCCTCACTGTAACACACTGATATACCGCACACCCCTCACTGCAACACTCTGATATATCCCACACCCATCACTGTAACACACTGATATACCCCACACTCCTCACTGTAACACACTGATATATCCCACACCCCTGACTCTAACACACTGATATACCCCACACCCCTCACTGTAACGCACTGATATATCCCACACCCCTCACTGTAACACTCTGATACACCCCACACCCCTCACTGTAACACACTTATATACCCCACACCCCTCACTGTAACACTCTGATATACCCCACACCCCTCACTGAAACACACTGATATACCCCACACCCCTCACTGTAACACTCTGATATACCCCACACCCCTCACTGTAACACACTGATATACCCAACATCCCTCACTGTAACACACTGATATAAGCCACACCCCTCACTGTAACACTCTGATACACCCCACACCCTTCTCTGTAACACACTGATATACCCCACACCCCTCACTGTAACACACTGATATATCCAACATCCCTCACTGTAACACACTGATATACCCCACACCCCTCACTGTAACTCACTGAAAAACCCCACACCCCTCACTGTAACACTCTGATATTCCCCACTCCCCTCACTGTAACACACTGATATACCCAACATCCCTCACTGTAACACACTGATATACCACACACCCCTCACTGTAACACACTGATATACTCCACACCCCTCACTGTAACTCACTGATAAACCCCACACCCCTCACTGTAACACTCTGATATTCCCCACTCCCCTCACTGTAACACACTGATATACCCAACATCCCTCACTGTAACACACTGACATACGCCACACCCCTCACTGTAATACAATGATATACCACACACCCATCACTGTAACACACTGATATACTCCACACCCCTCACTGTAACTCACTGATAGACCCAACATCCCTCACTGTAACACACTGATATAAGCCACACCCCTCACTGTAACACTCTGATAAACCCCACACCCTTCTCTGTAACGCACTGATATACCCCACACCCCTCACTGTAACACACTGATATATCCCACACCCCTCACTGTAACACTCTGATACATCCCACACCCCTCACTGTAACACTCTGATATACCCCACACCGCTCGCTGTAACACACTGATATAGTCCACACCCCTCACTGTAACACTCTGATATACCCCACACCCCTCACTGTAACACACTGATATATCCCACTCCCCTCACTGTAACACACTGATATACCCCACACCCCTCACTGTAACACACTGATATACCACACACCCCTCACTGTAACACTCTGATATACCCCACACCCCTCACTGTAACACACTGATATATCCCACTCCCCTCACTGTAACACTCTGATACACCCCAAACCCCTCACTGTAACACACTGATATACCCCACACCCCTCACTCTAACACACTGATATACCCCACACCCCTCACTGTAACACACTGATATACCACACACCCCTCACTGTAACACACTGATATACTCCACACCCCTCACTGTAACAAACTGATATACTCCACACCCATCACTGTAACACAGTGATATACTCCACACCCCTCACTGTAACACACTGATATACCCCACACCCCTCACTGTAACACACTGATATACCCCACTCCCCTCACTGTAACACACTGATATACTCCACACCCCTCACTGTAACACACTGATATACTCCACACCCATCACTGTAACACACTGATATACCCCACACCCCTCACTGTAACACTCTGATATACTCCACACCCCTCACTGTAACACACTGATATACCGCACACCCCTCACTGTAACACTCTGATATATCCCACACCCATTACTGTAACACACTGATATACCCCACACCCCTCACTGTAACACTCTGATATACCCCACACCCCTCACTGTAATGCACTGATATACCCTACACCCCTCACTGTAACAAACTGATATACCCCACACCCCTCACTCTAACACACTGATATACCCCACACCCCTCACTGTAACACACTGATATACCACACACCCCTCACTGTAACACACTGATATACTCCACACCCCTCACTGTAACAAACTGATATACTCCACACCCATCACTGTAACACAGTGATATACTCCACACCCCTCACTGTAACACACTGATATACCCCACACCCCTCACTGTAACACTCTGATATACCCCACACCCCTCACTGTAACACACTGATATACCCCACTCCCCTCACTGTAACACACTGATATACTCCACACCCCTCACTGTAACACTCTGATATACTCCGCAGCCCTCACTGTAACACACTGATATACCCCGCACCCCTCACTGTTACACACTGACATACGCCACACCCCTCACTGTAATACAATGATATACCACACACCCATCACTGTAACACACTGATATACTCCACACCCCTCACTGTAACTCACTGATAGACCCAACATCCCTCACTGTAACACACTGATATAAGCCACACCCCTCACTGTAACACTCTGATAAACCCCACACCCTTCTCTGTAACACACTGATATACCCCACACCCCTCACTGTAACACACTGATATACCCCACACCCCTCACTGTAACACTCTGATACATCCCACACCCCTCACTGTAACACTCTGATATACCCCACACCGCTCGCTGTAACACACTGATATAGTCCACACCCCTCACTGTAACACTCTGATATACCCCACACCCCTCACTGTAACACACTGATATACCCCACACCCCTCACTGTAACACACTGATATACCCCACACCCCTCACTGTAACACACTGATATACCACACACCCCTCACTGTAACACTCTGGTATACCCCACAACCCTCACTGTAACACACTGATATATCCCACTCCCCTCACTGTAACACTCTGATACACCCCAAACCCCTCACTGTAACACACTGATATACCCCACACCCCTCACTCTAACACACTGAAATACCCCACACCCCTCACTGTAACACACTGATATACCCCACACCCCTCACTGTAACACACTGATATACCCCACACCCCTCACTGTAACACACTGATATACCACACACCCCTCACTGTAACACTCTGATATACCCCACAACCCTCACTGTAACACACTGATATATCCCACTCCCCTCACTGTAACACTCTGATACACCCCAAACCCCTCACTGTAACACACTGATATACCCCACACCCCTCACTCTAACACACTGATATACCCCACACCCCTCACTGTAACACACTGATATACCACACACCCCTCACTGTAACACACTGATATACTCCACACCCCTCACTGTAACAAACTGATATACTCCACACCCATCACTGTAACACAGTGATATACTCCACACCCCTCACTGTAACACACTGATATACCCCACACCCCTCACTGTAACACTCTGATATACCCCACACCCCTCACTGTAACACACTGATATAGCCCACTCCCCTCACTGTAACACACTGATATACTCCACCCCCCTCACTGTAACACACTGATATACTCCACACCCATCACTGTAACACACTGATATACCCCACACCCCTCACTGTAACACTCTGATATACTCCACACCCCTCACTGTAACACACTGATATACCGCACACCCCTCACTGTAACACTCTGATATATCCCACACCCATCACTGTAACACACTGATATACCCCACACCCCTCACTGTAACACACTGATATACCCCACACCCCTCACTGTAACGCACTGATATATCCCACACCCCTCACTGTAACACTCTGATACACCCCACACCCCTCACTGTAACACACTTATATACCCCACACCCCTCACTGTAACGCACTGATATATCCCACACCCCTCACTGTAACACTCTGATATACCCCACACCCATCACTGAAACACACTGATATTCCCCACACCCCTCACTGTAACACTCTGATATACCCCACACCCCTCACTGTAACACACTGATATACCCAACATCCCTCACTGTTACACACTGATATAAGCCACACCCCTCACTGTAACACTCTGATACACCCCACACCCTTCTCTGTAACACACTGATATACCCCACACCCCTCACTGTAACACACTGATATATCCAACATCCCTCACTGTAACACACTGATATACCCCACACCCCTCACTGTAACTCACTGATAAACCCCACACCCCTCACTGTAACACTCTGATATTCCCCACTCCCCTCACTGTAACACACTGATATACCCAACATCCCTCACTGTAACACACTGATATACCACACACCCCTCACTGTAATACAATGATATACCCCACACCCATCACTGTAACACACTGATATACTCCACACCCCTCACTGTAACACACTGATATACACCACACCCCTCACTGTAACACTCTGATATACCCCACAGCCCTCACTGTAACACACTGATATACCCCACATCCCCTCACTGTAACACACTGATATACCCCGCACACCTCACTGTAACACACTGATATAACCCACACGCCTCACTGTAACACACTGATATACTCCACACCCTTCACTGTAACACACTGATATACCCCACACCCCGCACTGTAACACACTGATATCCCCCACACCCTTCACTGTAACACACTGATATACCCCACACCCCTCACTGTAACACACTGATATACCCCACACGCCTCACTGTAACACACTGATATACTCCACACCCCTCACTGTAACACAAAGACAAACCCCACACCTCGCGCTGTAACACTCTGATATACCCCACACCCCTCACTGTAATGCACTGATATACCCTACACCCCTCACTGTAACAAACTGATATCCCCACACCCCTGACTGTAACACACCGATATACCCCACACCCCTCACTGTAACACACTGATAAACCCCACACCCCTCACTGTAACACACGGACATACCCCACATCCCTCACTGTAACATACTGATACACCCCACACCCCTCACTGTAACACTCTGATATACTCCACACCCCTCACTGTAACACTCTGATATACCCCACACCCCTCACTGAAACAGACTGATAAACCCCACACCCCTCACTGTAACACACTGATACACACCACACCCCTCACTGTAACACTCTGATATAACCCACACCCCTCACTGTAACACACTGATGTACCCCACACACCTCAGTGTAAAACACTGATATACCCCACACTCCTCACTGTAACACTCTGATATACCCCACACCCCTCACTGTAACACACTGATACACCCCACACTCCTCACTGTAACACACTGATTTACCCCACACCCCTCACTGTAACACACCCATATACCACGCAACCCTAACTGTAACACACTGATATACCCCACACCCCTCACTGTAACACTCTGATATACTCCGCAGCCCTCACTGTAACACACTGATATACCCCGCACCCCTCACTGTTACACACTGACATAAGCCACACCCCTCACTGTAATACAATGATATACCACAACACCCATCACTGTAACACACTGATATAGTCCACACCCCTCACTGTAACTCACTGATAGACCCAACATCCCTCACTGTAACACACTGATATAAGCCACACCCCTCACTGTAACACTCTGATACACCCCACACCCTTCTCTGTAACACACTGATATACCCCACACCCCTCACTGTAAAACACTGATATACCCCACACCCCTCACTGTAACACTCTGATACATCCCACACCCCTCACTGTAACACTCTGATATGCCCCACACACCTTGCTGTAACACACTGATATAGTCCACACCCCTCACTGTAACACTTTGATATACCCCACACCCATCACTGTAACACACTGATATATCCCACTCCCCTCACTGTAACACACTGATATACCCCACACCCCTCACTGTAACACACTGATATACCCCGCACCCCTCACTGTACCACACCGATACACCCCACAGCCCCTCACTGTAACACACTGATATGCCACACATCCCCTCACTGTAACACACTGATATACCCCACACCCCTCACTGTAACACACTGATATACCCCACATCCCCTCACTGTAACACACTGATATACCCCACACGCCTCACTGTAACACACTGATATGCCCCACATCCCCTCACTGTAACACTCTGATATGCCCCACACCCCTCACTGTAACACACTGATATACCCCACACCCCTCACTCTAACACACTGACATACCCCACACCCCTCACTGTAACACACTGATATACTCCACACCCCTCACTCTAACAAACTGATATACTCCACACCCATCACTGTAACACACTGATATACTCCACACCCCTCACTGTAACACACTGATATACCCCACACCCCTCACTGTAACACTCTGATATACCCCACACCCCTCACTGTAACACACTGATATACCCCACTCCCCTCACTGTAACACACTGATATACCACACACCCCTCACTGTAACACACTGATATACTCCACACACCTCACTGTAACACACTGATATACTCCACACCCATCACTGTTACACACTGATATACCCCACACCCCTCACTGTAACACTCTGATATACTCCACACCCCTCACTGTAACACACTGATATACCGCACACCCCTCACTGTAACACTCTGATATATCCCACACCCATCACTGTAACACACTGATATACCCCACACTCCTCACTGTAACACACTGATATACCGCACACCCCTCACTGAAACACACTGATATACCCCACACCCCTCACTGTAACGCACTGATATATCCCACACCCCACACTGTAACACTCTGATATACCCCACACCCCTCACTGAAACACACTGATGTACCCCACACCCCTCTCTGTAACACTCTGATATACCCAACATCCCTCACTGGTACACACTGATATAAGCCACACCCCTCACTGTAACACTCTGATACACCCCACACCCTTCTCTGTAACACACTGATACACCCCACACCCTTCTCTGTAACACACTGATATACCCCACACCCCTCACTGTAACACACTGATATATCCAACATCCCTCACTGTAACACACTGATATACCCCACTCCCCTCACTGTAACACACTGATATACCACACACCCCTCACTGTAACACACTGATATACTCCACACCCCTCACTGTAACACACTGATATACTCCACACCCATCACTGTAACACACTGATATACCCCACACCCCTCACTGTAACACTCTGATATACTCCACACCCCTCACTGTAACAGACTGATATACCGCACACCCCTCACTTTAACACTCTGATATATCCCACACCCATCACTGTAACACACTGATATACCCCACACTCCTCACTGTAACACTCTGATATACCGCACACCCCTCACTGTAACACACTGATATACCCCACACCCCTCACTGTAACACACTGATATACCCCACAACCCTCACTGTAATGCACTGATATATCCCACACCCCACACTGTAACACTCTGATATACCCCACACCCCTCACTGAAACACACTGATATACCCCACACCCCTCACTGTAACACTCTGATATACCCCACACCCCTCACTGTAACACACTGATATACCCCACACCCCTCACTGTAACGCACTGATATATCCCACACCCCTCACTGTAACACTCTGATACACCCCACACCCCTCACTGTAACACACTGATATACCCCACACCCCTCACTGTAACGCACTGATATATCCCACACCCCACACTGTAACACTCTGATAAACCCCACACCCCTCACTGAAACACACTGATATACCCCACACCCCTCACTGTAACACTCTGATATACCCCACACCCCTCACTGTAACTCACTGATATACCCAACATCCCTCACTGTAACACACTGATATAAGCCACACCCCTCACTGTAACACTCTGATACACCCCACACCCTTCTCTGTAACACACTGATATACCCCACACCCCTCACTGTAAAACACTGATATACCCCACACCCCTCACTGTAACACTCTGATACATCCCACACCCCTCACTGTAACACTCTGATATACCCCACATCCCTCGCTGTAACACACTGATATAGTCCACACCCCTCACTGTAACACTCTGATTTACCCCACACCCATCACTGTAACACACTGATAGATCCCACTCCCCTCACTGTAACACACTGATATACCCCACACCCCTCACTGTAACACACTGATATACCAAACACCCCTCACTGTAACACTTCGATATACCCCACACCCCTCACTGTAACACACTGATATATCCCACTCCCCTCACTGTAACACTCTGATACACCCCAAACCCCTCACTGTAACACACTGATATACCCCACACCCCTGACTCTAACACACTGATATACCCCACACCCCTCACTGTAACACACTGATATACCCCACACCCCTCACTGTAACACACTGATATACCCCACTCCCCTCACTGTAACACACTGATATACCACACACCCCTCACTGTAACACACTGATATACTCCACACACCTCACTGTAACACACTGATATACTCCACACCCATCACTGTAATACACTGATATACCCCACACCCCTCACTGTAACACTCTGATATACTCCACACCCCTCACTGTAACACACTGATATACCGCACACCCCTCACTGTAACACTCTGATATACCCCACACCGCTCGCTGTAACACACTGATATAGTCCACACCCCTCACTGTAACACACTGATATAGCCCACTCCCCTCACTGTAACACACTGATATACTCCACACCCCTCACTGTAACACACTGATATACTCCACACCCATCACTGTAACACACTGATATACCCCACACCCTTCACTGTAACACTCTGATATACTCCACACCCCTCACTGTAACACACTGATATACCGCACACCCCTCACTGTAACACTCTGATATATCCCACACCCATCACTGTAACACACTGATATACCCCACACCCCTCACTGTAACACTCTGATATACCCCACACCCCTCACTGTAATGCACTGATATACCCTACACCCCTCACTGTAACACACTGATAAACCCCACACCCCTCACTGTAACACACGGACATACCCCACACCCCTCACTGTAACACACTGATACACCCCACACCCCTCACTGTAACACTCTGATATACTCCACACCCCTCACTGTAACACACTGATATAGCCCACACCCCTCACTGAAACAGACTGATAAACCCCACACCCCTCACTGTAACACACTGATACACACCACACCCCTCACTGTAACACTCTGATATATCCCACACGCCTCACTGTAACTCACTGATAAACCCCACACCCCTCACTGTAACACTCTGATATTCCCCACTCCCCTCACTGTAACACACTGATATACCCAACATCCCTCACTGTAACACACTGATATACCACACACCCCTCACTGTAATACAATGATATACCCCACACCCATCACTGTAACACACTGATATACTCCACACCCCTCACTGTAACACACTGATATACACCACACCCCTCACTGTAACACTCTGATATACCCCACAGCCCTCACTGTAACACACTGATATACCCCACATCCCCTCACTGTAACACACTGATATACCCCGCACACCTCACTGTAACACACTGATATAACCCACACGCCTCACTGTAACACACTGATATACTCCACACCCTTCACTGTAACACACTGATATACCCCACACCCCGCACTGTAACACACTGATATCCCCCACACCCTTCACTGTAACACACTGATATACCCCACACCCCTCACTGTAACACACTGATATACCCCACACGCCTCACTGTAACACACTGATATACTCCACACCCCTCACTGTAACACAAAGACAAACCCCACACCTCGCGCTGTAACACTCTGATATACCCCACACCCCTCACTGTAATGCACTGATATACCCTACACCCCTCACTGTAACAAACTGATATCCCCACACCCCTGACTGTAACACACCGATATACCCCACACCCCTCACTGTAACACACTGATAAACCCCACACCCCTCACTGTAACACACGGACATACCCCACATCCCTCACTGTAACATACTGATACACCCCACACCCCTCACTGTAACACTCTGATATACTCCACACCCCTCACTGTAACACTCTGATATACCCCACACCCCTCACTGAAACAGACTGATAAACCCCACACCCCTCACTGTAACACACTGATACACACCACACCCCTCACTGTAACACTCTGATATAACCCACACCCCTCACTGTAACACACTGATGTACCCCACACACCTCAGTGTAAAACACTGATATACCCCACACTCCTCACTGTAACACTCTGATATACCCCACACCCCTCACTGTAACACACTGATACACCCCACACTCCTCACTGTAACACACTGATTTACCCCACACCCCTCACTGTAACACACCCATATACCACGCAACCCTAACTGTAACACACTGATATACCCCACACCCCTCACTGTAACACTCTGATATACTCCGCAGCCCTCACTGTAACACACTGATATACCCCGCACCCCTCACTGTTACACACTGACATAAGCCACACCCCTCACTGTAATACAATGATATACCACAACACCCATCACTGTAACACACTGATATAGTCCACACCCCTCACTGTAACTCACTGATAGACCCAACATCCCTCACTGTAACACACTGATATAAGCCACACCCCTCACTGTAACACTCTGATACACCCCACACCCTTCTCTGTAACACACTGATATACCCCACACCCCTCACTGTAAAACACTGATATACCCCACACCCCTCACTGTAACACTCTGATACATCCCACACCCCTCACTGTAACACTCTGATATGCCCCACACACCTTGCTGTAACACACTGATATAGTCCACACCCCTCACTGTAACACTTTGATATACCCCACACCCATCACTGTAACACACTGATATATCCCACTCCCCTCACTGTAACACACTGATATACCCCACACCCCTCACTGTAACACACTGATATACCCCGCACCCCTCACTGTACCACACCGATACACCCCACAGCCCCTCACTGTAACACACTGATATGCCACACATCCCCTCACTGTAACACACTGATATACCCCACACCCCTCACTGTAACACACTGATATACCCCACATCCCCTCACTGTAACACACTGATATACCCCACACGCCTCACTGTAACACACTGATATGCCCCACATCCCCTCACTGTAACACTCTGATATGCCCCACACCCCTCACTGTAACACACTGATATACCCCACACCCCTCACTCTAACACACTGACATACCCCACACCCCTCACTGTAACACACTGATATACTCCACACCCCTCACTCTAACAAACTGATATACTCCACACCCATCACTGTAACACACTGATATACTCCACACCCCTCACTGTAACACACTGATATACCCCACACCCCTCACTGTAACACTCTGATATACCCCACACCCCTCACTGTAACACACTGATATACCCCACTCCCCTCACTGTAACACACTGATATACCACACACCCCTCACTGTAACACACTGATATACTCCACACACCTCACTGTAACACACTGATATACTCCACACCCATCACTGTTACACACTGATATACCCCACACCCCTCACTGTAACACTCTGATATACTCCACACCCCTCACTGTAACACACTGATATACCGCACACCCCTCACTGTAACACTCTGATATATCCCACACCCATCACTGTAACACACTGATATACCCCACACTCCTCACTGTAACACACTGATATACCGCACACCCCTCACTGAAACACACTGATATACCCCACACCCCTCACTGTAACGCACTGATATATCCCACACCCCACACTGTAACACTCTGATATACCCCACACCCCTCACTGAAACACACTGATGTACCCCACACCCCTCTCTGTAACACTCTGATATACCCAACATCCCTCACTGGTACACACTGATATAAGCCACACCCCTCACTGTAACACTCTGATACACCCCACACCCTTCTCTGTAACACACTGATACACCCCACACCCTTCTCTGTAACACACTGATATACCCCACACCCCTCACTGTAACACACTGATATATCCAACATCCCTCACTGTAACACACTGATATACCCCACTCCCCTCACTGTAACACACTGATATACCACACACCCCTCACTGTAACACACTGATATACTCCACACCCCTCACTGTAACACACTGATATACTCCACACCCATCACTGTAACACACTGATATACCCCACACCCCTCACTGTAACACTCTGATATACTCCACACCCCTCACTGTAACACACTGATATACCGCACACCCCTCACTTTAACACTCTGATATATCCCACACCCATCACTGTAACACACTGATATACCCCACACTCCTCACTGTAACACTCTGATATACCGCACACCCCTCACTGTAACACACTGATATACCCCACACCCCTCACTGTAACACACTGATATACCCCACAACCCTCACTGTAATGCACTGATATATCCCACACCCCACACTGTAACACTCTGATATACCCCACACCCCTCACTGAAACACACTGATATACCCCACACCCCTCACTGTAACACTCTGATATACCCCACACCCCTCACTGTAACACACTGATATACCCCACACCCCTCACTGTAACGCACTGATATATCCCACACCCCTCACTGTAACACTCTGATACACCCCACACCCCTCACTGTAACACACTGATATACCCCACACCCCTCACTGTAACGCACTGATATATCCCACACCCCACACTGTAACACTCTGATAAACCCCACACCCCTCACTGAAACACACTGATATACCCCACACCCCTCACTGTAACACTCTGATATACCCCACACCCCTCACTGTAACTCACTGATATACCCAACATCCCTCACTGTAACACACTGATATAAGCCACACCCCTCACTGTAACACTCTGATACACCCCACACCCTTCTCTGTAACACACTGATATACCCCACACCCCTCACTGTAAAACACTGATATACCCCACACCCCTCACTGTAACACTCTGATACACCCCACACCCCTCACTGTAACACACTTATATACCCCACACCCCTCACTGTAACGCACTGATATATCCCACACCCCTCACTGTAACACTCTGATATACCCCACACCCATCACTGAAACACACTGATATTCCCCACACCCCTCACTGTAACACTCTGATATACCCCACACCCCTCACTGTAACACACTGATATACCCAACATCCCTCACTGTTACACACTGATATAAGCCACACCCCTCACTGTAACACTCTGATACACCCCACACACTTCTCTGTAACACACTGATATACCCCACACCCCTCACTGTAACACACTGATATATCCAACATCCCTCACTGTAACACACTGATATACCCCACACCCCTCACTGTAACTCACTGATAAACCCCACACCCCTCACTGTAACACTCTGATATTCCCCACTCCCCTCACTGTAACACACTGATATACCCAACATCCCTCACTGTAACACACTGATATACCACACACCCCTCACTGTAATACAATGATATACCCCACACCCATCACTGTAACACACTGATATACTCCACACCCCTCACTGTAACACACTGATATACACCACACCCCTCACTGTAACACTCTGATATACCCCACAGCCCTCACTGTAACACACTGATATACCCCACATCCCCTCACTGTAACACACTGATATACCCCGCACACCTCACTGTAACACACTGATATAACCCACACGCCTCACTGTAACACACTGATATACTCCACACCCTTCACTGTAACACACTGATATACCCCACACCCCGCACTGTAACACACTGATATCCCCCACACCCTTCACTGTAACACACTGATATACCCCACACCCCTCACTGTAACACACTGATATACCCCACACGCCTCACTGTAACACACTGATATACTCCACACCCCTCACTGTATCACAAAGACAAACCCCACACCTCGCGCTGTAACACTCTGATATACCCCACACCCCTCACTGTAATGCACTGATATACCCTACACCCCTCACTGTAACAAACTGATATCCCCACACCCCTGACTGTAACACACCGATATACCCCACACCCCTCACTGTAACACACTGATAAACCCCACACCCCTCACTGTAACACACGGACATACCCCACATCCCTCACTGTAACATACTGATACACCCCACACCCCTCACTGTAACACTCTGATATACTCCACACCCCTCACTGTAACACTCTGATATACCCCACACCCCTCACTGAAACAGACTGATAAACCCCACACCCCTCACTGTAACACACTGATACACACCACACCCCTCACTGTAACACTCTGATATAACCCACACCCCTCACTGCAACACACTGATATACCCCACACACCTCAGTGTAAAACACTGATATACCCCACACTCCTCACTGTAACACTCTGATATACCCCACACCCCTCACTGTAACACACTGATACACCCCACACTCCTCACTGTAACACACCCATATACCACGCAACCCTAACTGTAACACACTGTTATACCCCACACCCCTCACTGTAACACTCTGATATACTCCGCAGCCCTCACTGTAACACACTGATATACCCCGCACCCCTCACTGTTACACACTGACATAAGCCACACCCCTCACTGTAATACAATGATATACCACAACACCCATCACTGTAACACACTGATATAGTCCACACCCCTCACTGTAACTCACTGATAGACCCAACATCCCTCACTGTAACACACTGATATAAGCCACACCCCTCACTGTAACACTCTGATACACCCCACACCCTTCTCTGTAACACACTGATATACCCCACACCCCTCACTGTAAAACACTGATATACCCCACACCCCTCACTGTAACACTCTGATACATCCCACACCCCTGACTGTAACACTCTGATATGCCCCACACCCCTTGCTGTAACACACTGATATAGTCCACACCCCTCACTGTAACACTCTGATATACCCCACACCCATCACTGTAACACACTGATATATCCCACTCCCCTCACTGTAACACACTGATATACCCCACACCCCTCACTGTAACACACTGATATACCCCGCACCCCTCACTGTACCACACCGATACACCCCACAGCCCCTCACTGTAACACACTGATATGCCCCACATCCCCTCACTGTAACACACTGATATACCCCACACCCCTCACTGTAACACACTGATATACCCCACATCCCCTCACTCTAACACACTGATATACCCCACACGCCTCACTGTAACACACTGATATGCCCCACATCCCCTCACTGTAACACTCTGATATGCCCCACACCCCTCACTGTAACACACTGATATACCCCACACCCCTCACTCTAACACACTGACATACCCCACACCCCTCACTGTAACACACTGATATACCACACACCCCTCACTGTAACACACTGATATACTCCACACCCCTCACTCTAACAAACTGATATACTCCACACCCATCACTGTAACACACTGATATACTCCACACCCCTCACTGTAACACACTGATATACCCCACACCCCTCACTGTAACACTCTGATATACCCCACACCCCTCACTGTAACACACTGATATACCCCACTCCCCTCACTGTAACACACTGATATACCACACACCCCTCACTGTAACACACTGATATACTCCACACACCTCACTGTAACACACTGATATACTCCACACCCATCACTGTTACACACTGATATACCCCACACCCCTCACTGTAACACTCTGATATACTCCACACCCCTCACTGTAACACACTGATATACCGCACACCCCTCACTGTAACACTCTGATATATCCCACACCCATCACTGTAACACACTGATATACCCCACACTCCTCACTGTAACACACTGATATACCGCACACCCCTCACTGAAACACACTGATATACCCCACACCCCTCACTGTAACGCACTGATATATCCCACACCCCACACTGTAACACTCTGATATACCCCACACCCCTCACTGAAACACACTGATGTACCCCACACCCCTCTCTGTAACACTCTGATATACCCAACATCCCTCACTGTAACACACTGATATAAGCCACACCCCTCACTGTAACACTCTGATACACCCCACACCCTTCTCTGTAACACACTGATACACCCCACACCCTTCTCTGTAACACACTGATATACCCCACACCCCTCACTGTAACACACTGATATATCCAACATCCCTCACTGTAACACACTGATATACCCCACTCCCCTCACTGTAACACACTGATATACCACACACCCCTCACTGTAACACACTGATATACTCCACACCCCTCACTGTAACACACTGATATACTCCACACCCATCACTGTAACACACTGATACACCCCACACCCCTCACTGTAACACTCTGGTATACTCCACACCCCTCACTGTAACACACTGATATACCGCACACCCCTCACTTTAACACTCTGATATATCCCACACCCATCACTGTAACACACTGATATACCCCACACTCCTCACTGTAACACTCTGATATACCGCACACCCCTCACTGTAACACACTGATATACCCCACACCCCTCACTGTAACACACTGATATACCCCACAACCCTCACTGTAACGCACTGATATATCCCACACCCCACACTGTAACACTCTGATATACCCCACACCCCTCACTGAAACACACTGATATACCCCACACCCCTCACTGTAACACTCTGATATACCCCACACCCCTCACTGTAACACACTGATATACCCCACACCCCTCACTGTAACGCACTGATATATCCCACACCCCTCACTGTAACACTCTGATACACCCCACACCCCTCACTGTAACACACTGATATACCCCACACCCCTCACTGTAACGCACTGATATATCCCACACCCCACACTGTAACACTCTGATATACCCCACACCCCTCACTGAAACACACTGATATACCCCACACCCCTCACTGTAACACTCTGATATACCCCACACCCCTCACTGTAACTCACTGATATACCCAACATCCCTCACTGTAACACACTGATATAAGCCACACCCCTCACTGTAACACTCTGATACACCCCACACCCTTCTCTGTAACACACTGATATACCCCACACCCCTCACTGTAAAACACTGATATACCCCACACCCCTCACTGTAACACTCTGATATACCCCACACCCCTCGCTGTAACACACTGATATAGTCCACACCCCTCACTGTAACACTCTGATTTACCCCACACCCATCACTGTAACACACTGATAGATCCCACTCCCCTCACTGTAACACATTGATATACCCCACACCCCTCACTGTAACACACTGATATACCAAACACCCCTCACTGTAACACTTCGATATACCCCACACCCCTCACTGTAACACACTGATATATCCCACTCCCCTCACTGTAACACTCTGATACACCCCAAACCCCTCACTGTAACACACTGATATACCCCACACCCCTGACTCTAACACACTGATATACCCCACACCCCTCACTGTAACACACTGATATACCACACACACCTCACTGTAACACACTGATATACTCCACACCCCTCACTGTAACACTCTGATATACCCCACACCCCTCACTGTAACACACTGATATACCCCACTCCCCTCACTGTAACACACTGATATACCACACACCCCTCACTGTAACACACTGATATACTCCACACCCCTCACTGTAACACACTGATATACTCCACACCCATCACTGTAATACACTGATATACCCCACACCCCTCACTGTAACACTCTGATATACTCCACACCCCTCACTGTAACACACTGATATACCGCACACCCCTCACTGTAACACTCTGATATATCCCACACCCATCACTGTAACACACTGATATACTCCACATCCCTCACTGTAACACACTGATATACACCACACCCCTCACTGTATCACTCTGATATACCCCACACCCCTCACTGTAACACACTGATATACGCCGCACCCCTCACTGTAACACACTGATATACCCCACACCCCTCACTGTAACACACTGATATACCCCACATCCCCTCACTGTAACACACTGATATACCCCGCACACCTCACTGTAACACACTGATATACCCCACACCCCTCACTGTAACACACTGATATACCCCACATCCCCTCACTCTAACACACTGATATACCCCACACCCCTCACTGTAACACTCTGATATACCCCACACCCCTCACTGTAACACTCTGATATACCCAACATCCCCTCACTGTAACACTCTGATATACCCCACACCCCTCACTGTAACACTCTGATATACCCCACACCCCTCACTGTAACACACTGATATACCCCACACCCCTCACTGTAACACACTGATATACCCCACACCCCTCACTGAAACACTCTGATATACCCGACACCCCTCACTGTAACACACTGATATACCCCACACCCCTCACTGTAACACTCTGATATACCCAACATCCCCTCACTGTAACACTCTGATATACCCCACACCCCTCACTGTAACACACTGATATACCCCACACCCCTCACTGTAACACACTGTTTTACCCCACACCCCTCACTGAAACACACTGATATACACCACACCCCTCACTGTAACACACTGATATACCCCACACCCCTCACTGTAACACTCTGATATCCCCCACACCCCTCACTGAAACACTCTGATATACCCGACTCCACTCACTGTAACACACTGATATACCCCACACCCCTCACTGTAACACTCTGATATACCCAACATCCCCTCACTGTAACACTCTGATATACCCCACACCCCTCACTGTAACACACTGATATACCCCACACCCCTCACTGTAACACACTGTTTTACCCCACACCCCTCACTGAAACACACTGATATACACCACACCCCTCACTGTAACACACTGATATACCCCACACCCCTCACTGTAACACTCTGATATACCCCACACCCCTCACTGTAACTCACTGATATACACCACACCCCTCACTGTAACACACTGATATACCCCACACCCCTCACTGTAACACACTGATATACCCAAAATCCCCTCACTGTAACACTCTGATATACCCCACACCCCTCACTGTAACACTCTGATACACCCCACACCCCTCACTGTAACACTCTGATATACCCGACTCCCCTCACTGTAACACACTGATATACCCCACACCCCTCACTGTAACACTCTGATATACCCGACTCCCCTCACTGTAACACACTGATATACACCACACCCCTCACTGTAACACACTGATACACTCAACATCCCCACACTGTAACACTCTGATATACCCCACACCCCTCACTGTAACACACTGATATACACCACACCCCTCACTGTAACACACTGATATACCCCACACCCCTCACTGTTACACTCTGATATACCCAACACCCCTCACTGTAACACACTGATATTCACCACACCCCTCACTGTAGCACACTGATATACCCCACACACCTCACTGTAACACTCTGATATACCCCACACCCCTCACTGTAACACACTGATATACTCCGCACCCCTCACTGTAACACACTGATATACCGCACACCCCTCACTGTAACACACTGATATATCCCACACCCCTCACTGTAACACACTGATATACCCCACACCCCTCACTGTAACACACTGATATACCCCGCACCCCTCACTGTAACACACTGATATACCCCACACCCCTAACTGTAACACACTGATATACCCCGCACCCCTCACTGTACCACACCGATACACCCCACAGCCCCTCACTGTAACACACTGATATGCCCCACATCCCCTCACTGTAACACACTGATATACCCCACACCCCTCACTGTAACACACTGATATACCCCACATCCCCTCACTGTAACACACTGATATACCCCACACGCCTCACTGTAACACACTGATATGCCCCACATCCCCTCACTGTAACACTCTGATATGCCCCACACCCCTCACTGTAACACACTGATATACCCCACACCCCTCACTCTAACACACTGACATACCCCACACCCCTCACTGTAACACACTGTTATACCACACACCCCTCACTGTAACACACTGATATACTCCACACCCCTCACTGTAACAAACTGATATATTCCACACCCATCACTGTAACACACTGATATACTCCACACCCCTCACTGTAACACACTGATATACCCCACACCCCTCACTGTAACACTCTGATATACCCCACACCCCTCACTGTAACACACTGATATACCCCACTCCCCTCACTGTAACACACTGATATACCACACACCCCTCACTGTAACACACTGATATACTCCACACACCTCACTGTAACACACTGATATACTCCACACCCATCACTGTTACACACTGATATACCCCACACCCCTCACTGTAACACTCTGATATACTCCACACCCCTCACTGTAACACACTGATATACCGCACACCCCTCACTGTAACACTCTGATATATCCAACACCCATCACTGAAACACACTGATATACACCACACCCCTCACTGTAACACACTGATATACCCCACACCCCTCACTGTAACACTCTGATATACCCCACACCCCTCACTGTAACTCACTGATATACACCACACCCCTCACTGTAACACACTGATATACCCCACACCCCTCACTGTAACACACTGATATACCCAAAATCCCCTCACTGTAACACTCTGATATACCCCACACCCCTCACTGTAACACTCTGATACACCCCACACCCCTCACTGTAACACTCTGATATACCCGACTCCCCTCACTGTAACACACTGATATACCCCACACCCCTCACTGTAACACTCTGATATACCCGACTCCCCTCACTGTAACACACTGATATACACCACACCCCTCACTGTAACACACTGATACACTCAACATCCCCACACTGTAACACTCTGATATACCCCACACCCCTCACTGTAACACACTGATATACACCACACCCCTCACTGTAACACACTGATATACCCCACACCCCTCACTGTTACACTCTGATATACCCAACACCCCTCACTGTAACACACTGATATACACCACACCCCTCACTGTAGCACACTGATATACCCCACACACCTCACTGTAACACTCTGATATACCCCACACCCCTCACTGTAACACACTGATATACTCCGCACCCCTCACTGTAACACACTGATATACCGCACACCCCTCACTGTAACACACTGATATATCCCACACCCCTCACTGTAACACACTGATATACCCCACACCCCTCACTGTAACACACTGATATACCCCGCACCCCTCACTGTAACACACTGATATACCCCACACCCCTAACTGTAACACACTGATATACCCCGCACCCCTCACTGTACCACACCGATACACCCCACAGCCCCTCACTGTAACACACTGATATGCCCCACATCCCCTCACTGTAACACACTGATATACCCCACACCCCTCACTGTAACACACTGATATACCCCACATCCCCTCACTGTAACACACTGATATACCCCACACGCCTCACTGTAACACACTGATATGCCCCACATCCCCTCACTGTAACACTCTGATATGCCCCACACCCCTCACTGTAACACACTGATATACCCCACACCCCTCACTCTAACACACTGACATACCCCACACCCCTCACTGTAACACACTGATATACCACACACCCCTCACTGTAACACACTGATATACTCCACACCCCTCACTGTAACAAACTGATATATTCCACACCCATCACTGTAACACACTGATATACTCCACACCCCTCACTGTAACACACTGATATACCCCACACCCCTCACTGTAACACTCTGATATACCCCACACCCCTCACTGTAACACACTGATATACCCCACTCCCCTCACTGTAACACACTGATATACCACACACCCCTCACTGTAACACACTGATATACTCCACACACCTCACTGTAACACACTGATATACTCCACACCCATCACTGTTACACACTGATATACCCCACACCCCTCACTGTAACACTCTGATATACTCCACACCCCTCACTGTAACACACTGATATACCGCACACCCCTCACTGTAACACTCTGATATATCCAACACCCATCACTGTAACACACTGATATACCCCACACTCCTCACTGTAACACTCTGATATACCGCACACCCCTCACTGTAACACACTGATATACCCCACACCCCTCACTGTAACACACTGATATACCCCACACCCCTCACTGTAACGCACTGATATATCCCACACCCCTCACTGTAACACTCTGATACACCCCACACCCCTCACTGTAACACACTGATATACCCCACACCCCTCACTGTAACGCACTGATATATCCCACACCCCACACTGTAACACTCTGATATACCCCACACCCCTCACTGAAACACACTGATATACCCCACACCCCTCTCTGTAACACTCTGATATACCCCACACCCCTCACTGTAACACACTGATATACCCAACATCCCTCACTGGTACACACTGATATAAGCCACACCCCTCACTGTAACACTCTGATACACCCCACACCCTTCTCTGTAACACACTGATACAGCCCACACCCTTCTCTGTAACACACTGATATACCCCACACCCCTCACTGTAACACACTGATATATCCAACATCCCTCACTGTAACACACTGATATACCCAACACCCATCACTGTAACACACTGATATACCCCACACCCCTCACTGTAACACTCTGATATACTCCACACCCCTCACTGTAACACACTGATATACCGCACACCCCTCACTGTAACACTCTGATATATCCCACACCCATCACTGTAACACACTGATATACCCCACACTCCTCACTGTAGCACTCTGATATACCGCACACCCCTCACTGTAACACACTGATATACCCCACACCCCTCACTGTAACACACTGATATACCCCACACCCCTCACTGTAACGCACTGATATTTCCCACACCCCTCACTGTAACACTCTGATACACCCCACACCCCTCACTGTAACACACTGATATACCCCACACCCCTCACTGTAACGCACTGATATATCCCACACCCCACACTGTAACACTCTGATATACCCCACACCCCTCACTGAAACACACTGATATACCCCACACCCCTCACTGTAACACTCTGATATACCCCACACCCCTCACTGTAACACACTGATATACCCCACACCCCTCACTGTAACGCACTGATATATCCCACACCCCACACTGTAACACTCTGATATACCCCACACCCCTCGCTGTAACACACTGATATAGTCCACACCCCTCACTGTAACACTCTGATATACCCCACTCCCCTCACTGTAACACACTGATATATCCCACTCCCCTCACTGTAACACACTGATATACCCCACACCCCTCACTGTAACACACTGATATACCACACACCCCTCACTGTAACACTCTGATATACCCCACACCCCTCACTGTAACACACTGATATATCCCACTCCCCTCACTGTATCACTCTGATACACCCCAAACCCCTCACTGTAACACACTGATATACCCCACACCCCTCACTCTAACACACTGATATACCCCACACCCCTCACTGTAACAAACTGATATACCACACACCCCTCACTGTAACACACTGATATACTCCACACCCCTCACTGTAACAAACTGATATACCCCACACCCCTCACTGTAACACTCTGATATACCCCACACCCCTCACTGTAACACACTGATATACCCCACTCCCCTCACTGTAACACACTGATATACCCCACACCCCTCACTGTAACACACTGATATACTCCACACCCCTCACTGTAACACACTGATATACTCCACACCCATCACTGTAACACACTGATATAACCCACACCCCTCACTGTAACACTCTGATATACTCCACACCCCTCACTGTAACACACTGATATACCGCACACCCCTCACTGTAACACACTGATATACCCCACACCCCTCACTGTAACACACTGATATACCCCACACCCCTCACTGTAACGCACTGATATATCCCACACCCCTCACTGTAACACTCTGATACACCCCACACCCCTCACTGTAACACACTGATATACCCCACACCCCTCACTGTAACGCACTGATATATCCCACACCCCACACTGTAACACTCTGATATACCCCACACCCCTCACTGAAACACACTGATATACCCCACACCCCTCACTGTAACACTCAGATATACCCCACACCCCTCACTGTAACACACTGATATACCCAACATCCCTCACTGTAACACACTGATATTAGCCACACCCCTCACTGTAACACTCTGATACGCCCCACACCCTTTTCTGTAACGCACTGATACACCCCACACCCTTCTCTCTAACACACTGATATACCCCACACCCCTCACTGTAACACACTGATATACCCCACACCCCTCACTGTAACACTCTGATATTCCCCACTCCCCTCACTGTAACACACTGATATACCCCACACCCCTCACTGTAACTCACTGATACACCCCACACCCCTGACTGTAACACTCTGATATTCCCCACTCCCCTCACTGTAACACACTGATATACCCAACATCCCTCAGTGTAACACACTGATATACCACACACCCCTCACTGTAATACAATGATATACCCCACACCCATCACTGTAACACACTGATATGCTCCACACCCCTCACTGTAACACACTGATATACCCCACACCCCTCACTGTAACACTCTGATATACCCCACACCCCTCACTGTAACACACTGATATACCCCACATCCCCTCACTGTAACACACTGATATACCCCGCACACCTCACTGTAACACACTGATATACCCCACACCCCTCACTGTAACACACTGATATACCCCACATCCCCTCACTCTAACACACTGATATACCCCACACCCCTCACTGTAACACTCTGATATACCCCACACCCCTCACTGTAACACTCTGATATACCCAACATCCCCTCACTGTAACACTCTGATATACCCCACACCCCTCACTGTAACACACTGATATACCCCACACCCCTCACTGTAACACACTGATATACCCCACACCCCTCACTGTAACACTCTGATATACCCGACTCCCCTCACTGTAACACACTGATATACCCCACACCCCTCACTGTAACACTCTGATATACCCGACTCCCCTCACTGTAACACACTGATATACACCACACCCCTCACTGTAACACACTGATATACTCAACATCCCCTCACTGTAACACTCTGATATACCCCACACCCCTCACTGAAACACACTGATATACACCACACCCCTCACTGTAACACACTGATATACCCCACACCCCTCACTGTAACACTCTGATATACCCAACACCCCTCACTGTAACACACTGATATACACCACACCCCTCACTGTAACACACTGATATACCCCACACACCTCACTGTAACACTCTGATATACCCCACACCCCTGACTGTAACACACTGATATACTCCGCACCCCTCATTGTAACACACTGATATACCGCACACCCCTCACTGTAACACACTGATATATCCCACACCCCTCACTGTAACACACTGATATACCCCACACCCCTCACTGTAACACACGGATATACCCCGCACCCCTCACTGTAACACACGGATATACCCCACACCCCTAACTGTAACACACTGATATACCCCGCACCCCTCACTGTACCACACCGATACACCCCACAGCCCCTCACTGTAACACACTGATATGCCCCACATCCCCTCACTGTAACACACTGATATACCCCACACCCCTCACTGTAACACACTGATATACCCCACATCCCCTCACTGTAACACACTGATATACCCCACACGCCTCACTGTAACACACTGATATGCCCCACATCCCCTCACTGTAACACTCTAATATGCCCCACACCCCTCACTGTAACACACTGATATACCCCACACCCCTCACTCTAACACACTGATATACCCCACACCCCTCACTGTAACACACTGATATACCACACACCCCTCACTGTAACACACTGATATACTCCACACCCCTCACTGTAACAAACTGATATACTCCACACCCATCACTGTAACACACTGATATACTCCACACCCCTCACTGTAACACACTGATATACCCCACACACCTCACTGCAACTCTCTGATATACCCCACACCCCTCACTGTAACACACTGATATACCCCACTCCCCTCACTGTAACACACTGATATACCACACACCCCTCACTGTAACACACTGATATACTCCACACACCTCACTGTAACACACTGATATACTCCACACCCATCACTGTTACACACTGATATACCCCACACCCCTCACTGTAACACTCTGATATACTCCACACCCCTCACTGTAACACACTGATATACCGCACACCCCTCACTGTAACACTCTGATATATCCCACACCCATCACTGTAACACACTGATATACCCCACACTCCTCACTGTAACACTCTGATATACCGCACACCCCTCACTGTAACACACTGATATACCCCACACCCCTCACTGTAACACACTGATATACCCCACACCCCTCACTGTAACGCACTGATATATCCCACACCCCTCACTGTAACACTATGATACACCCCACTCCCCTCACTGTAACACACTGATATACCCCACACCCCTCACTGTAACGCACTGATATATCCCACACCCCACACTGTAACACTCTGATATACCCCACACCCCTCACTGAAACACACTGATATACCCCACACCCCTCTCTGTAACACTCCGATATACCCCACACCCCTCACTGTAACACACTGATATACCCAACATCCCTAACTGCAACACACTGATATAAGCCACACCCCTCACTGTAACACTCTGATACACCCCTCACCCTTCTCTGTAACACACTGATACAGCCCACACCCCTCACTGTAACACACTGATATACCCCACACCCCTCACTCTAACACACTGATATACCCCACACCCCTCACTGTAACACACCCATATACCACGCAACCCTAACTGTAACACACTGATATACCCCACACCCCTCACTGTAACACACTGATATACCCCACACCCCTCACTGTAACGCACTGATATATCCCACACCCCTCACTGTAACACTCTGATACACCCCACACCCCTCACTGTAACACACTGATATACCCCACACCCCTCACTGTAACACTCTGATATACTCCACACCCCTCACTGTAACACACTGATATACCGCACACCCCTCACTGTAACACTCTGATATATCCCACACCCATCACTGTAACACACTGATATACCCCACACTCCTCACTGTAGCACTCTGATATACCGCACACCCCTCACTGTAACACACTGATATACCCCACACCCCTCACTGTAACACACTGATATACCCCACACCCCTCACTGTAACGCACTGATATTTCCCACACCCCTCACTGTAACACTCTGATACACCCCACACCCCTCACTGTAACACACTGATATACCCCACACCCCTCACTGTAACGCACTGATATATCCCACACCCCACACTGTAACACTCTGATATACCCCACACCCCTCACTGAAACACACTGATATACCCCACACCCCTCACTGTAACACTCTGATATACCCCACACCCCTCACTGTAACACACTGATATACCCCACACCCCTCACTGTAACGCACTGATATATCCCACACCCCACACTGTAACACTCTGATATACCCCACACCCCTCGCTGTAACACACTGATATAGTCCACACCCCTCACTGTAACACTCTGATATACCCCACTCCCCTCACTGTAACACACTGATATATCCCACTCCCCTCACTGTAACACACTGATATACCCCACACCCCTCACTGTAACACACTGATATACCACACACCCCTCACTGTAACACTCTGATATACCCCACACCCCTCACTGTAACACACTGATATATCCCACTCCCCTCACTGTATCACTCTGATACACCCCAAACCCCTCACTGTAACACACTGATATACCCCACACCCCTCACTCTAACACACTGATATACCCCACACCCCTCACTGTAACAAACTGATATACCACACACCCCTCACTGTAACACACTGATATACTCCACACCCCTCACTGTAACAAACTGATATACCCCACACCCCTCACTGTAACACTCTGATATACCCCACACCCCTCACTGTAACACACTGATATACCCCACTCCCCTCACTGTAACACACTGATATACCCCACACCCCTCACTGTAACACACTGATATACTCCACACCCCTCACTGTAACACACTGATATACTCCACACCCATCACTGTAACACACTGATATAACCCACACCCCTCACTGTAACACTCTGATATACTCCACACCCCTCACTGTAACACACTGATATACCGCACACCCCTCACTGTAACACACTGATATACCCCACACCCCTCACTGTAACACACTGATATACCCCACACCCCTCACTGTAACGCACTGATATATCCCACACCCCTCACTGTAACACTCTGATACACCCCACACCCCTCACTGTAACACACTGATATACCCCACACCCCTCACTGTAACGCACTGATATATCCCACACCCCACACTGTAACACTCTGATATACCCCACACCCCTCACTGAAACACACTGATATACCCCACACCCCTCACTGTAACACTCAGATATACCCCACACCCCTCACTGTAACACACTGATATACCCAACATCCCTCACTGTAACACACTGATATTAGCCACACCCCTCACTGTAACACTCTGATACGCCCCACACCCTTTTCTGTAACGCACTGATACACCCCACACCCTTCTCTCTAACACACTGATATACCCCACACCCCTCACTGTAACACACTGATATACCCCACACCCCTCACTGTAACACTCTGATATTCCCCACTCCCCTCACTGTAACACACTGATATACCCCACACCCCTCACTGTAACTCACTGATACACCCCACACCCCTGACTGTAACACTCTGATATTCCCCACTCCCCTCACTGTAACACACTGATATACCCAACATCCCTCAGTGTAACACACTGATATACCACACACCCCTCACTGTAATACAATGATATACCCCACACCCATCACTGTAACACACTGATATGCTCCACACCCCTCACTGTAACACACTGATATACCCCACACCCCTCACTGTAACACTCTGATATACCCCACACCCCTCACTGTAACACACTGATATACCCCACATCCCCTCACTGTAACACACTGATATACCCCGCACACCTCACTGTAACACACTGATATACCCCACACCCCTCACTGTAACACACTGATATACCCCACATCCCCTCACTCTAACACACTGATATACCCCACACCCCTCACTGTAACACTCTGATATACCCCACACCCCTCACTGTAACACTCTGATATACCCAACATCCCCTCACTGTAACACTCTGATATACCCCACACCCCTCACTGTAACACACTGATATACCCCACACCCCTCACTGTAACACACTGATATACCCCACACCCCTCACTGTAACACTCTGATATACCCGACTCCCCTCACTGTAACACACTGATATACCCCACACCCCTCACTGTAACACTCTGATATACCCGACTCCCCTCACTGTAACACACTGATATACACCACACCCCTCACTGTAACACACTGATATACTCAACATCCCCTCACTGTAACACTCTGATATACCCCACACCCCTCACTGAAACACACTGATATACACCACACCCCTCACTGTAACACACTGATATACCCCACACCCCTCACTGTAACACTCTGATATACCCAACACCCCTCACTGTAACACACTGATATACACCACACCCCTCACTGTAACACACTGATATACCCCACACACCTCACTGTAACACTCTGATATACCCCACACCCCTGACTGTAACACACTGATATACTCCGCACCCCTCATTGTAACACACTGATATACCGCACACCCCTCACTGTAACACACTGATATATCCCACACCCCTCACTGTAACACACTGATATACCCCACACCCCTCACTGTAACACACGGATATACCCCGCACCCCTCACTGTAACACACGGATATACCCCACACCCCTAACTGTAACACACTGATATACCCCGCACCCCTCACTGTACCACACCGATACACCCCACAGCCCCTCACTGTAACACACTGATATGCCCCACATCCCCTCACTGTAACACACTGATATACCCCACACCCCTCACTGTAACACACTGATATACCCCACATCCCCTCACTGTAACACACTGATATACCCCACACGCCTCACTGTAACACACTGATATGCCCCACATCCCCTCACTGTAACACTCTAATATGCCCCACACCCCTCACTGTAACACACTGATATACCCCACACCCCTCACTCTAACACACTGATATACCCCACACCCCTCACTGTAACACACTGATATACCACACACCCCTCACTGTAACACACTGATATACTCCACACCCCTCACTGTAACAAACTGATATACTCCACACCCATCACTGTAACACACTGATATACTCCACACCCCTCACTGTAACACACTGATATACCCCACACACCTCACTGCAACTCTCTGATATACCCCACACCCCTCACTGTAACACACTGATATACCCCACTCCCCTCACTGTAACACACTGATATACCACACACCCCTCACTGTAACACACTGATATACTCCACACACCTCACTGTAACACACTGATATACTCCACACCCATCACTGTTACACACTGATATACCCCACACCCCTCACTGTAACACTCTGATATACTCCACACCCCTCACTGTAACACACTGATATACCGCACACCCCTCACTGTAACACTCTGATATATCCCACACCCATCACTGTAACACACTGATATACCCCACACTCCTCACTGTAACACTCTGATATACCGCACACCCCTCACTGTAACACACTGATATACCCCACACCCCTCACTGTAACACACTGATATACCCCACACCCCTCACTGTAACGCACTGATATATCCCACACCCCTCACTGTAACACTATGATACACCCCACTCCCCTCACTGTAACACACTGATATACCCCACACCCCTCACTGTAACGCACTGATATATCCCACACCCCACACTGTAACACTCTGATATACCCCACACCCCTCACTGAAACACACTGATATACCCCACACCCCTCTCTGTAACACTCCGATATACCCCACACCCCTCACTGTAACACACTGATATACCCAACATCCCTAACTGCAACACACTGATATAAGCCACACCCCTCACTGTAACACTCTGATACACCCCTCACCCTTCTCTGTAACACACTGATACAGCCCACACCCTTCTCTGTAACACACTGATATACCCCACACCCCTCACTGTAACACACTGATATATCCAACATCCCTCACTGTAACACACTGATATACCCCACACCCCTCACTGTAACTGACTGATACACCCCACACCCCTCACTGTAACACTCTGATATTCCCCACTCCCCTCACTGTAACACACTGATATACCCAACATCCCTCACTGTAACACACTGATATACCACACACCCCTCACTGTAATACAATGATATACCCCACACCCATCACTGTAACACACTGATATACTCCACACCCCTCACTGTAACACACTGATATACACCACACCCCTCACTGTAACACTCTGATATACCCCACACCCCTCACTGTAACACACTGATATACGCCGCACCCCTCACTGTAACACACTGATATACCCCACACCCCTCACTGTAACACACTGATATACCCCTCCCCCCTCACTGTAACACACTGATATACCCAACATCCCCTCACTGTAACACTCTGTTATACCCCACACCCCTCACTGTAACACCATGATATACCCTACACCCCTCACTGTAACACACTGATATACCCCACACCCCTCACTGTAACGCACTGATATATCCCACACCCCTCACTGTGACACTCTGATACACCCCACACCCCTCACTGTAACACACTGATATACCCCACACCCCTCACTGTAACGCACTGATATATCCCACACCCCACACTGTAACACTCTGATATACCCCACACCCCTCACTGAAACACACTGATATACCCCACACCCCTCACTGTAACACACTGATATACCCAACATCCCTCACTGTAACACACTGATATTAGCCACACCCCTCACTGTAACACTCTGATACACCCCACACCCTTCTCTGTAACACACTGATACACCCCACACCCTTCTCTGTAACACACTGATATACCCCACACCCCTCACTGTAACACACTGATATACCCCACACCCCTCACTGTAACACTCTGATATTCCCCACTCCCCTCACTGTAACACACTGATATACCCCACACCCCTCACTGTAACTCACTGATACACCCCACACCCCTGACTGTAACACTCTGATATTCCCCACTCCCCTCACTGTAACACACTGATATACCCAACATCCCTCAGTGTAACACACTGATATACCACACACCCCTCACTGTAATACAATGATATACCCCACACCCATCACTGTAACACACTGATATACTCCACACCCCTCACTGTAACACACTGATATACCCCACACCCCTCACTGTAACACTCTGATATACCCCACACCCCTCACTGTAACACACTGATATACGCCGCACCCCTCACTGTAACACACTGATATACCCCACACCCCTCACTGTAACACACTGATATACCCCACATCCCCTCACTGTAACACACTGATATACCCCGCACACCTCACTGTAACACACTGATATACCCCACACCCCTCACTGTAACACACTGATATACCCCACATCCCCTCACTCTAACACACTGATATACCCCACACCCCTCACTGTAACACTCTGATATACTCCACACCCCTCACTGTAACACACTGATATACCGCACACCCCTCACTGTAACACTCTGATATATCCCACACCCATCACTGTAACACACTGATATACCCCACACTCCTCACTGTAACACTCTGATATACCGCACACCCCTCACTGTAACACACTGATATACCCCACACCCCTCACTGTAACACACTGATATACCCCACACCCCTCACTGTAACGCACTGATATATCCCACACCCCTCACTGTAACACTCTGATACACCCCACTCCCCTCACTGTAACACACTGATAAACCCCACACCCCTCACTGTAACGCACTGATATATCCCACACCCCACACTGTAACACTCTGATATACCCCACACCCCTCACTGAAACACACTGATATACCCCACACCCCTCTCTGTAACACTCCGATATACCCCACACCCCTCACTGTAACACACTGATATACCCGACTCCCCTCACTGTAACACACTGATATACCCCACACCCCTCACTGTAACACTCTGATATACCCGACTCCCCTCACTGTAACACACTGATATGCCCCACATCCCCTCACTGTAACACTCTGATATGCCCCACACCCCTCACTGTAACGCACTGATATATCCCACACCCCTCACTGTAACACTCTGATACACCCCACTCCCCTCACTGTAACACACTGATATACTCCACACCCCTCACTGTAACAAACTGATATACTCCACACCCATCACTGTAACACACTGATATACTCCACACCCCTCACTGTAACACACTGATATACCCCACACCCCTCACTGTAACACTCTGATATACCCCACACCCCTCACTGTAACACACTGATATACCCCACTCCCCTCACTGTAACACACTGATATACCACACACCCCTCACTGTAACACACTGATATACTCCACACACCTCACTGTAACACACTGATATACTCCACACCCATCACTGTTACACACTGATATACCCCACACCCCTCACTGTAACACTCTGATATACTCCACACCCCTCACTGTAACACACTGATATACCGCACACCCCTCACTGTAACACTCTGATATATCCCACACCCATCACTGTAACACACTGATATACCCCACACTCCTCACTGTAACACTCTGATATACCGCACACCCCTCACTGTAACACACTGATATACCCCACACCCCTCTCTGTAACACTCTGATATACCCCACACCCCTCACTGTAACACACTGATATACCCCACACCCCTCACTGTAACACACTGATATACCCCACATCCCCTCACTCTAACACACTGATATATCCCACACCCCGCACGGTAACACTCTGATATACCCCACACCCCTCACTGAAACACACTGATATACCCCACACCCCTCTCTGTAACACTCTGATATACCCCACACCCCTCACTGTAACACACTGATATACCCAACATCCCTCACTGTAACACACTGATATAAGCCACACCCCTCACTGTAACACTCTGATACACCCCACACCCTTCTCTGTGACACACTGATACAGCCCACACCCTTCTCTGTAACACACTGATATACCCCACACCCCTCACTGTAACACACTGATATATCCAACATCCCTCACTGTAACACACTGATATACCCCACACCCCTCACTGTAACTGACTGATACACCCCACACCCCTCACTGTAACACTCTGATATTCCCCACTCCCCTCACTGTAACACACTGATATACCACACACCCCTCACTGTAATACAATGATATACCCCACACCCATCACTGTAACACACTGATATACTCCACACCCATCACTGTAACACACTGATATACTCCACACCCCTCACTGTAACACACTGATATACACCACACCCCTCACTGTAACACTCTGATATACCCCACACCCCTCACTGTAACACACTGATATACGCCGCACCCCTCACTGTAACACACTGATATACCCCACACCCCTCACTGTAACACACTGATATACCCCACATCCCCTTACTGTAACACACTGATATACCCCGCACTCCTCACTGTAACACACTGATATACCCCACGCCCCTCACTGTAACACACTGATATACCCCACATCCCCTCACTCTAACACACTGATATACCCCACACCCCTCACTGTAACACTCTGATATACCCCACACCCCTCACTGTAACACTCTGATATACCCCTCCCCCCTCACTGTAACACACTGATATACCCAACATCCCCTCACTGTAACACTCTGTTATACCCCACACCCCTCACTGTAACACCATGATATACCCTACACCCCTCACTGTAAGACACTGATATACCCCACACCCCTCACTGTAACGCACTGATATATCCCACACCCCTCACTGTGACACTCTGATACACCCCACACCCCTCACTGTAACACACTGATATACCCCACACCCCTCACTGTAACGCACTGATATATCCCACACCCCACACTGTAACACTCTGATATACCCCACACCCCTCACTGAAACACACTGATATACCCCACACCCCTCACTGTAACACTCAGATATACCCCACACCCCTCACTGTAACACACTGATATACCCAACATCCCTCACTGTAACACACTGATATTAGCCACACCCCTCACTGTAACACTCTGATACACCCCACACCCTTCTCTGTAACACACTGATACACCCCACACCCTTCTCTGTAACACACTGATATACCCCACACCCCTCACTGTAACACACTGATATACCCCACACCCCTCACTGTAACACTCTGATATTCCCCACTCCCCTCACTGTAACACACTGATATACAACACACCCCTCACTGTAACTCACTGATACACCCCACACCCCTGACTGTAACACTCTGATATTCCCCACTCCCCTCACTGTAACACACTGATATACCCAACATCCCTCAGTGTAACACACTGATATACCACACACCCCTCACTGTAATACAATGATATACCCCACACCCATCACTGTAACACACTGATATACTCCACACCCCTCACTGTAACACACTGATATACCCCACACCCCTCACTGTAACACTCTGATATACCCCACACCCCTCACTGTAACACACTGATATACGCCGCACCCCTCACTGTAACACACTGATATACCCCACACCCCTCACTGTAACACACTGATATACCCCACATCCCCTCACTGTAACACACTGATATACCCCGCACACCTCACTGTAACACACTGATATACCCCACACCCCTCACTGTAACACACCGATATACCCCACACCCCTCACTGTAACACACTGATAAACCCCACACCCCTCACTGTAACACACGGACATACCCCACACCCCTCACTGTAACACACTGATATACCCCACACCCCTCACTGTAAGACACTGATTTACCCCACACCCCTCACTGAAACACACTGATATACACCACACCCCTCACTGTAACACACTGATATACCCCACACCCCTCACTGTAACACTCTGATATACCCCACACCCCTCACTGTAACTCACTGATATACACCACACCCCTCACTGTAACACACTGATATACCCCACACCCCTCACTGTAACACACTGATATACCCAACATCACCTCACTGTAACACTCTGATATACCCCACACCCCTCACTGTAACACACTGATATACCCCACACCCCTCTCTGTAACACACTGATATATCCAACATCCCTCACTGGAACACACTGATATACCCCACACCCCTCACCGTTACTGACTGATACACACCACACCCCTCACTGTAACACTCTGATATTCCCCACTCCCCTCACTGTAACACACTGATATACCCAACATCCCTCACTGTAACACACCGATATACCACACACCCCTCACTGTAATACAATGATATACCCCACACCCATCACTGTAACACATTGATATACTCCACACCCCTCACTGTAACACACTGATATACACCACACCCCTCACTGTAACACTCTGATATACCCCACACCCCTCACTGTAACACACTGATATACGCCGCACCCCTCACTGTAACACACTGATATACCCCACACCCCTCACTGCAACACACTGATATACCCCACATCCACTCACTGTAACACACTGATATACCCCGCACACCTCACTGTAACACACTGATATACCCCACGCCCCTCACTGTAACACACTGATATACCCCACATCCCCTCACTCTAACACACTGATATACCCCACACCCCTCACTGTAACACTCTGATATACCCCACACCCCTCACTGTTACACTCTGATATACCCCTCCCCCCTCACTGTAACACACTGATATACCCAACATCCCCTCACTGTAACCCTCTGATATACCCCACACCCCTCACTGTAACACCATGATATACCCCACACCCCTCACTGTAACACACTGATATACCCCACACCCCTCACTGAAACACACTGATATACACCACACCCCTCACTGTAACACACTGATATACACCACACCCCTCACTGTAACACACTGATATACCCCACACCCCTCACTGTAACACTCTGATATACCCCACACCCCTCACTGTAACTCACTGATATACACCACACCCCTCACTGTAACACACTGATTTACCCCACACCCCTCACTGTAACACACTGATATACCCAACATCACCTCACTGTGACACTCTGATATACCCCACACCCCTCACTGTAACACACTGATATACCCCACACCCCTCTCTGTAACACACTGATATATCCAACATCCCTCACTGGAACACACTGATATACCCCACACCCCTCACCGTAACTGACTGATACACACCACACCCCTCACTGTAACACTCTGATATTCCCCACTCCCCTCACTGTAACACACTGATATACCCAACATCCCTCACTGTAACACACTGATATACCACACACCCCTCACTGTAATACAATGATATACCCCACACCCATCACTGTAACACACTGATATACTCCACACCCCTCACTGTAACACACTGATATACACCACACCCCTCACTGTAACACTCTGATATACCCCACACCCCTCACTGTAACACACTGATATACGCCGCACCCCTCACTGTAACACACTGATATACCCCACACCCCTCACTGCAACACACTGATATACCCCACATCCCCTCACTCTAACACACTGATATACCCCACACCCCTCACTGTCACACCATGATATACCCCACACCCCTCACTGTAACACACTGATATACCCCACACCCCTCACTGTAACGCACTGATATATCCCACACCCCACACTGTAACACTCTGATATACCCCACACCCCTCACTGAAACACACTGATATACCCCACACCCCTCACTGTAACACTCAGATATACCCCACACCCCTCACTGTAACACACTGATATACCCAACATCCCTCACTGTAACACACTGATATTAGCCACACCCCTCACTGTAACACTCTGATACACCCCACACCCTTCTCTGTAACACACTGATACACCCCACACCCTTCTCTGTAACACACTGATATACCCCACACCCCTCACTGTAACACACTGATATACCCCACACCCCTCACTGTAACACTCTGATATTCCCCACTCCCCTCACTGTAACACACTGATATACCCCACACCCCTCACTGTAACTCACTGATACACCCCACACCCCTCACTGTAACACTCTGATATTCCCCACTCCCCTCACTGTAACACACTGATATACCCAACATCCCTCACTGTAACACACTGATATACCACACACCCCTCACTGTAATACAATGATATACCCCACACCCATCACTGTAACACACTGATATACTCCACACCCCTCACTGTAACACACTGATATACCCCACACCCCTTACTGTAACACTCTGATATACCCCACACCCCTCACTGTAACACACTGATATACCCCACATCCCCTCACTGTAACACACTGATATACCCCGCACACCTCACTGTAACACACTGATATACCCCACACCCCTCACTGTAACACACTGATATACCCCACATCCCCTCACTCTAACACACTGATATACCCCACACCCCTCACTGTAACACTCTGATATACCCCACACCCCTCACTGTAACACTCTGATATACCCAACATCCCCTCACTGTAACACTCTGATATACCCCACACCCCTCACTGTAACACACTGATATACCCCACACCCCTCACTGTAAGACACTGATATACCCCACACCCCTCACTGAAACACACTGATATACACCACACCCCTCACTGTAACACACTGATATACCCCACACCCCTCACTGTAACACTCTGATATACCCCACACCCCTCACTGTAACTCACTGATATACACCACACCCCTCACTGTAACACACTGATATACCCCACACCCCTCACTGTAACACACTGATATACCCAACATCACCTCACTGTAACACTCTGATATACCCCACACCTCTCACTGTAACACACTGATATACCCCACACCCCTCTCTGTAACACACTGATATATCCAACATCCCTCACTGGAACACACTGATATATCCCACACCCCTCACCGTAACTGACTGATACACACCACACCCCTCACTGTAACACTCTGATATTCCCCACTCCCCTCACTGTAACACACTGATATACCCAACATCCCTCACTGTAACACACTGATATACCACACACCCCTCACTGTAATACAATGATATACCCCACACCCATCACTGTAACACACTGATATACTCCACACCCCTCACTGTAACACACTGATATACACCACACCCCTCACTGTAACACTCTGATATACCCCACACCCCTCACTGTAACACACTGATATACGCCGCACCCCTCACTGTAACACACTGATATACCCCACACCCCTCACTGCAACACACTGATATACCCCACATCCCCTCACTGTAACACACTGATATACCCCGCACACCTCACTGTAACACACTGATATACCCCACGCCCCTCACTGTAACACACTGATATAGCCCACATCCCCTCACTCTAACACACTGATATACCCCACACCCCTCACTGTAACACTCTGATATACCCCACACCCCTCACTGTTACACTCTGATATACCCCTCCCCCCTCACTGTAACACACTGATATACCCAACATCCCCTCACTGTAACACTCTGATATACCCCACACCCCTCACTGTAACACCATGATATACCCCACACCACTCACTGTAAGACACTGATATACCCCACACCCCTCACTGAAACACACTGATATACACCACACCCCTCACTGTAACACACTGATATACCCCACACCCCTCACTGTAACACTCTGATATACCCCACACCCCTCACTGTAACTCACTGATATACACCACACCCCTCACTGTAACACACTGATATCCCCCACACCCCTCACTGTAACAGACTGATATACCCAACATCCCCTCACTGTAACACTCTGATATACCCCACACCCCTCACTGTAACACACTGATATACCCCACACCCCTCACTGTAACACTCTGATACACCCCACACCCCTCACTGTAACACACTGATATACCCCACACCCCTCACTGTAACACACTGATATACCCGACTCCCCTCACTGTAACACACTGATATACCCCACACCCCTCACTGTAACACTCTGATATACCTGACTCCCCTCACTGTAACACTCTGATATATCCCACACCCCTCACTGTAACACACTGATATACTCAACATCCCCTCACTGTAACACTCTGATATACCCCACACCCCTCACTGTAACACACTGATATACACCACACCCCTCACTGTAACACACTGATATACCCCACACCCCTCACTGTAACACTCTGATATACCCAACACCCCTCACTGTAACACACTGATATACACCACACCCCTCACTGTAACACACTGATATACCCCACACACCTCACAGTAACACTCTGATATTCCCCACACCCCTCACTGTAACACTCTGATATACCCCACACCCCTAACTGTAACACACTGATATACCCCGCACCCCTCACTGTACCACATCGATACACCCCACAGCCCCTCACTGTAACACACTGGTATGCCCCACATCCCCTCACTGTAACACACTGATATACCCCACATCCCCTCACTGTAACACACTGATATACCCCACACCCCTCACTGTAACACACTGATATACCCCACATCCCCTCACTGTAACACACTGATATACCCCACACGCCTCACTGTAACACACTGATATGCCACACATCCCCTCACTGTAACACTCTGATATGCCCCACACCCCTCACTGTAACACACTGATATATCCCACTCCCCTCACTGTAACACACTGATATACCCCACACCCCTCACTGTAACACTCTGATAAACCCCACACCCCTCACTGTAACACACTGATATTTCCCACACCCCTCACTGTAACACACTGATACACCCCACACCCCTCACTGTAACACACTGATATACCCCACACCCCTCACTGTAACACACTGACATATCCCACTCCCCTCACTGTAACACACTGATATACCCCACACCCCTCACTGTAACACTCTGATATACGCCACACCACTCACTGTAACACACCGATATACCCCACACCCCTCACTGTAACACACTGATATACCCCACACCCCTGACTGTAACACACTGATATATCCCACTCCCCTCACTGTAACACACTGATATACCCCACACCCCTCACTGTAACACTCTGATATACCCCACACCCCTCACTGTAACACACCGATATACCCCACACCCCTCACTGTAACACACTGATATTTCCCACACCCCTCACTGTAACACACTGATACACCCCACACCCCTCACTGTAACACACTGATATACCCCACTCCGCTCACTGTAACTCACCGATATACCCCACATCTCCTCACTGTACCACACCGATATACCCCACACCCCTCACTGTAACACACTGATATACCCCACACCCCTCACTGTAACTCACTGTTATACCCCACTCCCCTCACTGTAACACTTTGATATACCCCATACCCCTCACTGTAACACACTGATATACCCCACACCCCTCACTGTAACACACCGATATACCCCACACCCCTCACTGTAACACACTGATATTTCCCACACCCCTCACTGTAACACACCGATATACCCCACACCCCTCACTGTAACACACTGATATACCCCACACCCCTCACTGTAACTCACTGTTATCCCCCACTCCGCTCACTGTAACACACCAATATACCCCACATCCCCTCACTGTAACACACTGATACACCCCACACCCCTCACTGTAACACACCGATATACCCCACACCCCTCTCTGTAACACTCTGATATACCCCACACCCCTCACTGTAACACACTGATATACCCCACACCCCTCACTGTAACACACTGATATACCCCACATCCCCTCACTCTAACACACTGATATATCCCACACCCCGCACGGTAACACTCTGATATACCCCACACCCCTCACTGAAACACACTGATATACCCCACACCCCTCTCTGTAACACTCTGATATACCCCACACCCCTCACTGTAACACACTGATATACCCAACATCCCTCACTGTAACACACTGATATAAGCCACACCCCTCACTGTAACACTCTGATACACCCCACACCCTTCTCTGTGACACACTGATACAGCCCACACCCTTCTCTGTAACACACTGATATACCCCACACCCCTCACTGTAACACACTGATATATCCAACATCCCTCACTGTAACACACTGATATACCCCACACCCCTCACTGTAACTGACTGATACACCCCACACCCCTCACTGTAACACTCTGATATTCCCCACTCCCCTCACTGTAACACACTGATATACCACACACCCCTCACTGTAATACAATGATATACCCCACACCCATCACTGTAACACACTGATATACTCCACACCCATCACTGTAACACACTGATATACTCCACACCCCTCACTGTAACACACTGATATACACCACACCCCTCACTGTAACACTCTGATATACCCCACACCCCTCACTGTAACACACTGATATACGCCGCACCCCTCACTGTAACACACTGATATACCCCACACCCCTCACTGTAACACACTGATATACCCCACATCCCCTTACTGTAACACACTGATATACCCCGCACTCCTCACTGTAACACACTGATATACCCCACGCCCCTCACTGTAACACACTGATATACCCCACATCCCCTCACTCTAACACACTGATATACCCCACACCCCTCACTGTAACACTCTGATATACCCCACACCCCTCACTGTAACACTCTGATATACCCCTCCCCCCTCACTGTAACACACTGATATACCCAACATCCCCTCACTGTAACACTCTGTTATACCCCACACCCCTCACTGTAACACCATGATATACCCTACACCCCTCACTGTAAGACACTGATATACCCCACACCCCTCACTGTAACGCACTGATATATCCCACACCCCTCACTGTGACACTCTGATACACCCCACACCCCTCACTGTAACACACTGATATACCCCACACCCCTCACTGTAACGCACTGATATATCCCACACCCCACACTGTAACACTCTGATATACCCCACACCCCTCACTGAAACACACTGATATACCCCACACCCCTCACTGTAACACTCAGATATACCCCACACCCCTCACTGTAACACACTGATATACCCAACATCCCTCACTGTAACACACTGATATTAGCCACACCCCTCACTGTAACACTCTGATACACCCCACACCCTTCTCTGTAACACACTGATACACCCCACACCCTTCTCTGTAACACACTGATATACCCCACACCCCTCACTGTAACACACTGATATACCCCACACCCCTCACTGTAACACTCTGATATTCCCCACTCCCCTCACTGTAACACACTGATATACAACACACCCCTCACTGTAACTCACTGATACACCCCACACCCCTGACTGTAACACTCTGATATTCCCCACTCCCCTCACTGTAACACACTGATATACCCAACATCCCTCAGTGTAACACACTGATATACCACACACCCCTCACTGTAATACAATGATATACCCCACACCCATCACTGTAACACACTGATATACTCCACACCCCTCACTGTAACACACTGATATACCCCACACCCCTCACTGTAACACTCTGATATACCCCACACCCCTCACTGTAACACACTGATATACGCCGCACCCCTCACTGTAACACACTGATATACCCCACACCCCTCACTGTAACACACTGATATACCCCACATCCCCTCACTGTAACACACTGATATACCCCGCACACCTCACTGTAACACACTGATATACCCCACACCCCTCACTGTAACACACTGATATACCCCACATCCCCTCACTCTAACACACTGATATACCCCACACCCCTCACTGTAACACTCTGATAAATCCCACACCCCTCACTGTAACACACTGATATACCCCACACCCCTCACTGTAAGACACTGATTTACCCCACACCCCTCACTGAAACACACTGATATACACCACACCCCTCACTGTAACACACTGATATACCCCACACCCCTCACTGTAACACTCTGATATACCCCACACCCCTCACTGTAACTCACTGATATACACCACACCCCTCACTGTAACACACTGATATACCCCACACCCCTCACTGTAACACACTGATATACCCAACATCACCTCACTGTAACACTCTGATATACCCCACACCCCTCACTGTAACACACTGATATACCCCACACCCCTCTCTGTAACACACTGATATATCCAACATCCCTCACTGGAACACACTGATATACCCCACACCCCTCACCGTTACTGACTGATACACACCACACCCCTCACTGTAACACTCTGATATTCCCCACTCCCCTCACTGTAACACACTGATATACCCAACATCCCTCACTGTAACACACCGATATACCACACACCCCTCACTGTAATACAATGATATACCCCACACCCATCACTGTAACACATTGATATACTCCACACCCCTCACTGTAACACACTGATATACACCACACCCCTCACTGTAACACTCTGATATACCCCACACCCCTCACTGTAACACACTGATATACGCCGCACCCCTCACTGTAACACACTGATATACCCCACACCCCTCACTGCAACACACTGATATACCCCACATCCACTCACTGTAACACACTGATATACCCCGCACACCTCACTGTAACACACTGATATACCCCACGCCCCTCACTGTAACACACTGATATACCCCACATCCCCTCACTCTAACACACTGATATACCCCACACCCCTCACTGTAACACTCTGATATACCCCACACCCCTCACTGTTACACTCTGATATACCCCTCCCCCCTCACTGTAACACACTGATATACCCAACATCCCCTCACTGTAACCCTCTGATATACCCCACACCCCTCACTGTAACACCATGATATACCCCACACCCCTCACTGTAACACACTGATATACCCCACACCCCTCACTGAAACACACTGATATACACCACACCCCTCACTGTAACACACTGATATACACCACACCCCTCACTGTAACACACTGATATACCCCACACCCCTCACTGTAACACTCTGATATACCCCACACCCCTCACTGTAACTCACTGATATACACCACACCCCTCACTGTAACACACTGATTTACCCCACACCCCTCACTGTAACACACTGATATACCCAACATCACCTCACTGTGACACTCTGATATACCCCACACCCCTCACTGTAACACACTGATATACCCCACACCCCTCTCTGTAACACACTGATATATCCAACATCCCTCACTGGAACACACTGATATACCCCACACCCCTCACCGTAACTGACTGATACACACCACACCCCTCACTGTAACACTCTGATATTCCCCACTCCCCTCACTGTAACACACTGATATACCCAACATCCCTCACTGTAACACACTGATATACCACACACCCCTCACTGTAATACAATGATATACCCCACACCCATCACTGTAACACACTGATATACTCCACACCCCTCACTGTAACACACTGATATACACCACACCCCTCACTGTAACACTCTGATATACCCCACACCCCTCACTGTAACACACTGATATACGCCGCACCCCTCACTGTAACACACTGATATACCCCACACCCCTCACTGCAACACACTGATATACCCCACATCCCCTCACTCTAACACACTGATATACCCCACACCCCTCACTGTCACACCATGATATACCCCACACCCCTCACTGTAACACACTGATATACCCCACACCCCTCACTGTAACGCACTGATATATCCCACACCCCACACTGTAACACTCTGATATACCCCACACCCCTCACTGAAACACACTGATATACCCCACACCCCTCACTGTAACACTCAGATATACCCCACACCCCTCACTGTAACACACTGATATACCCAACATCCCTCACTGTAACACACTGATATTAGCCACACCCCTCACTGTAACACTCTGATACACCCCACACCCTTCTCTGTAACACACTGATACACCCCACACCCTTCTCTGTAACACACTGATATACCCCACACCCCTCACTGTAACACACTGATATACCCCACACCCCTCACTGTAACACTCTGATATTCCCCACTCCCCTCACTGTAACACACTGATATACCCCACACCCCTCACTGTAACTCACTGATACACCCCACACCCCTCACTGTAACACTCTGATATTCCCCACTCCCCTCACTGTAACACACTGATATACCCAACATCCCTCACTGTAACACACTGATATACCACACACCCCTCACTGTAATACAATGATATACCCCACACCCATCACTGTAACACACTGATATACTCCACACCCCTCACTGTAACACACTGATATACCCCACACCCCTTACTGTAACACTCTGATATACCCCACACCCCTCACTGTAACACACTGATATACCCCACATCCCCTCACTGTAACACACTGATATACCCCGCACACCTCACTGTAACACACTGATATACCCCACACCCCTCACTGTAACACACTGATATACCCCACATCCCCTCACTCTAACACACTGATATACCCCACACCCCTCACTGTAACACTCTGATATACCCCACACCCCTCACTGTAACACTCTGATATACCCAACATCCCCTCACTGTAACACTCTGATATACCCCACACCCCTCACTGTAACACACTGATATACCCCACACCCCTCACTGTAAGACACTGATATACCCCACACCCCTCACTGAAACACACTGATATACACCACACCCCTCACTGTAACACACTGATATACCCCACACCCCTCACTGTAACACTCTGATATACCCCACACCCCTCACTGTAACTCACTGATATACACCACACCCCTCACTGTAACACACTGATATACCCCACACCCCTCACTGTAACACACTGATATACCCAACATCACCTCACTGTAACACTCTGATATACCCCACACCTCTCACTGTAACACACTGATATACCCCACACCCCTCTCTGTAACACACTGATATATCCAACATCCCTCACTGGAACACACTGATATATCCCACACCCCTCACCGTAACTGACTGATACACACCACACCCCTCACTGTAACACTCTGATATTCCCCACTCCCCTCACTGTAACACACTGATATACCCAACATCCCTCACTGTAACACACTGATATACCACACACCCCTCACTGTAATACAATGATATACCCCACACCCATCACTGTAACACACTGATATACTCCACACCCCTCACTGTAACACACTGATATACACCACACCCCTCACTGTAACACTCTGATATACCCCACACCCCTCACTGTAACACACTGATATACGCCGCACCCCTCACTGTAACACACTGATATACCCCACACCCCTCACTGCAACACACTGATATACCCCACATCCCCTCACTGTAACACACTGATATACCCCGCACACCTCACTGTAACACACTGATATACCCCACGCCCCTCACTGTAACACACTGATATAGCCCACATCCCCTCACTCTAACACACTGATATACCCCACACCCCTCACTGTAACACTCTGATATACCCCACACCCCTCACTGTTACACTCTGATATACCCCTCCCCCCTCACTGTAACACACTGATATACCCAACATCCCCTCACTGTAACACTCTGATATACCCCACACCCCTCACTGTAACACCATGATATACCCCACACCACTCACTGTAAGACACTGATATACCCCACACCCCTCACTGAAACACACTGATATACACCACACCCCTCACTGTAACACACTGATATACCCCACACCCCTCACTGTAACACTCTGATATACCCCACACCCCTCACTGTAACTCACTGATATACACCACACCCCTCACTGTAACACACTGATATCCCCCACACCCCTCACTGTAACAGACTGATATACCCAACATCCCCTCACTGTAACACTCTGATATACCCCACACCCCTCACTGTAACACACTGATATACCCCACACCCCTCACTGTAACACTCTGATACACCCCACACCCCTCACTGTAACACACTGATATACCCCACACCCCTCACTGTAACACACTGATATACCCGACTCCCCTCACTGTAACACACTGATATACCCCACACCCCTCACTGTAACACTCTGATATACCTGACTCCCCTCACTGTAACACTCTGATATATCCCACACCCCTCACTGTAACACACTGATATACTCAACATCCCCTCACTGTAACACTCTGATATACCCCACACCCCTCACTGTAACACACTGATATACACCACACCCCTCACTGTAACACACTGATATACCCCACACCCCTCACTGTAACACTCTGATATACCCAACACCCCTCACTGTAACACACTGATATACACCACACCCCTCACTGTAACACACTGATATACCCCACACACCTCACAGTAACACTCTGATATTCCCCACACCCCTCACTGTAACACTCTGATATACCCCACACCCCTAACTGTAACACACTGATATACCCCGCACCCCTCACTGTACCACATCGATACACCCCACAGCCCCTCACTGTAACACACTGGTATGCCCCACATCCCCTCACTGTAACACACTGATATACCCCACATCCCCTCACTGTAACACACTGATATACCCCACACCCCTCACTGTAACACACTGATATACCCCACATCCCCTCACTGTAACACACTGATATACCCCACACGCCTCACTGTAACACACTGATATGCCACACATCCCCTCACTGTAACACTCTGATATGCCCCACACCCCTCACTGTAACACACTGATATATCCCACTCCCCTCACTGTAACACACTGATATACCCCACACCCCTCACTGTAACACTCTGATAAACCCCACACCCCTCACTGTAACACACTGATATTTCCCACACCCCTCACTGTAACACACTGATACACCCCACACCCCTCACTGTAACACACTGATATACCCCACACCCCTCACTGTAACACACTGACATATCCCACTCCCCTCACTGTAACACACTGATATACCCCACACCCCTCACTGTAACACTCTGATATACGCCACACCACTCACTGTAACACACCGATATACCCCACACCCCTCACTGTAACACACTGATATACCCCACACCCCTGACTGTAACACACTGATATATCCCACTCCCCTCACTGTAACACACTGATATACCCCACACCCCTCACTGTAACACTCTGATATACCCCACACCCCTCACTGTAACACACCGATATACCCCACACCCCTCACTGTAACACACTGATATTTCCCACACCCCTCACTGTAACACACTGATACACCCCACACCCCTCACTGTAACACACTGATATACCCCACTCCGCTCACTGTAACTCACCGATATACCCCACATCTCCTCACTGTACCACACCGATATACCCCACACCCCTCACTGTAACACACTGATATACCCCACACCCCTCACTGTAACTCACTGTTATACCCCACTCCCCTCACTGTAACACTTTGATATACCCCATACCCCTCACTGTAACACACTGATATACCCCACACCCCTCACTGTAACACACCGATATACCCCACACCCCTCACTGTAACACACTGATATTTCCCACACCCCTCACTGTAACACACCGATATACCCCACACCCCTCACTGTAACACACTGATATACCCCACACCCCTCACTGTAACTCACTGTTATCCCCCACTCCGCTCACTGTAACACACCAATATACCCCACATCCCCTCACTGTAACACACTGATACACCCCACACCCCTCACTGTAACACACCGATATACCCCACACCCCTCACTGTAACACACTGATATACCCCACACCCCTCACTGTAACACACTGATACACCCCACACCCCTCACTGTAACACACTTATATACCCCACACCCCTCACTGGAACACTCTGATACACCCCACACCCCTCACTGGAACACACCGATATACCCCACACCCCTCACTGTAACACACTGATATACCCCACACCCCTCACTGTAACACACTGATACACCCCACACCCCTCACTGTAACACTCTGATATACCCCACTCCCCTCACTGTAACACAACGATTTACCACGCATCCCCTCACTCTAACACACTGATATACCCCACACCCCTCACTGTAACACTCTGATATACCCCACACCCCTCACTGTAACTCACTGATATACCACACACCCCTCACTGTAACACACTGATATACACCAAACCCCTCACTGTAACACACTGATATTAGCCACACCCCTCTCTGTAACACACTGATATACCCTACACCCCTCACTGTAACTCACTGATGTACCACACACCCCTCACTGTAACACTCTGATATATCCCACACCCCTCACTGTAACACACTGATATACCACACACCCCTCACTGTAACACTCGGATATACCCCACACCCCTCACTGTAACACACTGATATACCCCACACCCCTCACTGTAACACACTGATATACCACACACCCCTCAATGTAACACACTGAGATATCCCACACCCCTCACTGTAACACACTGATATACCCCACATCCCCTCACTGTAACACACTGATATACCCCACACCCCTCACTGTAACACACTGATATACCCCACATCCCCTCACTGTAACACACTGATATACCCCACACGCCTCACTGTAACACACTGATATGCCACACATCCCCTCACTGTAACACTCTGATATGCCCCACACCCCTCACTGTAACACACTGATATATCCCACTCCCCTCACTGTAACACACTGATATACCCCACACCCCTCACTGTAACACTCTGATAAACCCCACACCCCTCACTGTAACACACTGATATTTCCCACACCCCTCACTGTAACACACTGATACACCCCACACCCCTCACTGTAACACACTGATATACCCCACACCCCTCACTGTAACACACTGACATATCCCACTCCCCTCACTGTAACACACTGATATACCCCACACCCCTCACTGTAACACTCTGATATACGCCACACCACTCACTGTAACACACCGATATACCCCACACCCCTCACTGTAACACACTGATATACCCCACACCCCTGACTGTAACACACTGATATATCCCACTCCCCTCACTGTAACACACTGATATACCCCACACCCCTCACTGTAACACTCTGATATACCCCACACCCCTCACTGTAACACACCGATATACCCCACACCCCTCACTGTAACACACTGATATTTCCCACACCCCTCACTGTAACACACTGATACACCCCACACCCCTCACTGTAACACACTGATATACCCCACTCCGCTCACTGTAACTCACCGATATACCCCACATCTCCTCACTGTACCACACCGATATACCCCACACCCCTCACTGTAACACACTGATATACCCCACACCCCTCACTGTAACTCACTGTTATACCCCACTCCCCTCACTGTAACACTTTGATATACCCCATACCCCTCACTGTAACACACTGATATACCCCACACCCCTCACTGTAACACACCGATATACCCCACACCCCTCACTGTAACACACTGATATTTCCCACACCCCTCACTGTAACACACCGATATACCCCACACCCCTCACTGTAACACACTGATATACCCCACACCCCTCACTGTAACTCACTGTTATCCCCCACTCCGCTCACTGTAACACACCAATATACCCCACATCCCCTCACTGTAACACACTGATACACCCCACACCCCTCACTGTAACACACCGATATACCCCACACCCCTCACTGTAACACACTGATATACCCCACACCCCTCACTGTAACACACTGATACACCCCACACCCCTCACTGTAACACACTTATATACCCCACACCCCTCACTGGAACACTCTGATACACCCCACACCCCTCACTGGAACACACCGATATACCCCACACCCCTCACTGTAACACACTGATATACCCCACACCCCTCACTGTAACACACTGATACACCCCACACCCCTCACTGTAACACTCTGATATACCCCACTCCCCTCACTGTAACACAACGATTTACCACGCATCCCCTCACTCTAACACACTGATATACCCCACACCCCTCACTGTAACACTCTGATATACCCCACACCCCTCACTGTAACTCACTGATATACCACACACCCCTCACTGTAACACACTGATATACACCAAACCCCTCACTGTAACACACTGATATTAGCCACACCCCTCTCTGTAACACACTGATATACCCTACACCCCTCACTGTAACTCACTGATGTACCACACACCCCTCACTGTAACACTCTGATATATCCCACACCCCTCACTGTAACACACTGATATACCACACACCCCTCACTGTAACACTCGGATATACCCCACACCCCTCACTGTAACACACTGATATACCCCACACCCCTCACTGTAACACACTGATATACCACACACCCCTCAATGTAACACACTGAGATATCCCACACCCCTCACTGTAACACTCTGATATACCCCACACCCCTCAATGTAACACACTGAGAGACCCCACACCCCTCACTGTAACACATTGATATATCCCACACCCCTCACTGTAACACTCTGATATACCCCACACCCCTCACTGTAACACACTGATATACCCCACACCCCTCACTGTAAAAATCTGATATACCCCACACCCCTCACTGTAACGCACTGATATACACCACACCCCTCACTGTAACGCACTGATATATCCCACACCCCTAACTGTAACACACTGATATACCCCACACCCCTCACTGTAACACTCTGATATACCCCACACCCCTCACTGTAACGCACTGATATACACCACACCCCTCACTGTAACACACTGATATATCCCACACCCCTCACTGTAACAGACTGATATACCACACACCCCTCAATGTAACACACTGAGATATCCCACACCCCTCACTGTAACACTCTGATATACCCCACACCCCTCAATGTAACACACTGAGAGACCCCGCACCCCTCACTGTAACACACTGATATATCCCACACCCCTCACTGTAACACTCTGATATACCCCACACCCCTCACTGTAACACACTGATATACCCCACACCCCTCACTGTAACACTCTGATATACCCCACACCCCTCACTGTAACGCACTGATATACACCACACCCCTCACTGTAACACACTGATATATCCCACACCCCTAACTGTAACACACTGATATACCCCACACCCCTCACTGTAACGCACTGATATACACCACACCCCTCACTGTAACACACTGATATATCCCACACCCCTCACTGTAACACACTGATATACCCCACATCCCCTCACTGTAACACACTGATATACCCCACACTCCTCACTGTAACACACTGATATACCCCACACCCCTCACTGTAACTCACTGATATACCCCAGTCCGCTCACTGTAACACACTGATATACCCCACACCCCTCACTCTAACACACTGATATACCCCACACCCCTCACTGTAACTCACTGATATACCCCACTCTGCTCACTGTAACACACTGATATACCCCACACCCCTCACTGCAACACACTGATTTACCCCACACCCCTCACTGTAACACACTGATATACCCCACACCCCTCACTGTAACACTCTGATATACCCCACACCCCTCACTGTAACACACCGATATACCCCACAACCCTCACTGTAACACACTGATATACCGCACACCCCTCACTGTAACACACTGATATACCCCACACCCCTCACTGTAACACACTGATATATCCCACACCCCTCACTGTTACTCACTGATATACCCCACACCCCTCACTGTAACACTCTGATATACCCGACACCCCTCACTGTAACACACTGATATACCCCACACCCCTCACTGTAACACTCTGACATACCCCACATCCCTCACTGTAACACACTGATATACCCCACACCCCTCACTGTAACACTCTGATATACCCCACTCCCCTCACTGTAACACAACGATTTACCACGCATCCCCTCACTCTAACACACTGATATACCCCACACCCCTCACTGTAACACTCTGATATACCCCACACCCCTCACTGTAACTCACTGATATACCACACACCCCTCACTGTAACACACTGATATACACCAAACCCCTCACTGTAACACACTGATATTAGCCACACCCCTCTCTGTAACACACTGATATACCCTACACCCCTCACTGTAACTCACTGATGTACCACACACCCCTCACTGTAACACTCTGATATATCCCACACCCCTCACTGTAACACACTGATATACCACACACCCCTCACTGTAACACTCGGATATACCCCACACCCCTCACTGTAACACACTGATATACCCCACACCCCTCACTGTAACACACTGATATACCACACACCCCTCAATGTAACACACTGAGATATCCCACACCCCTCACTGTAACACTCTGATATACCCCACACCCCTCAATGTAACACACTGAGAGACCCCACACCCCTCACTGTAACACATTGATATATCCCACACCCCTCACTGTAACACTCTGATATACCCCACACCCCTCACTGTAACACACTGATATACCCCACACCCCTCACTGTAAAAATCTGATATACCCCACACCCCTCACTGTAACGCACTGATATACACCACACCCCTCACTGTAACGCACTGATATATCCCACACCCCTAACTGTAACACACTGATATACCCCACACCCCTCACTGTAACACTCTGATATACCCCACACCCCTCACTGTAACGCACTGATATACACCACACCCCTCACTGTAACACACTGATATATCCCACACCCCTCACTGTAACAGACTGATATACCACACACCCCTCAATGTAACACACTGAGATATCCCACACCCCTCACTGTAACACTCTGATATACCCCACACCCCTCAATGTAACACACTGAGAGACCCCGCACCCCTCACTGTAACACACTGATATATCCCACACCCCTCACTGTAACACTCTGATATACCCCACACCCCTCACTGTAACACACTGATATACCCCACACCCCTCACTGTAACACTCTGATATACCCCACACCCCTCACTGTAACGCACTGATATACACCACACCCCTCACTGTAACACACTGATATATCCCACACCCCTAACTGTAACACACTGATATACCCCACACCCCTCACTGTAACGCACTGATATACACCACACCCCTCACTGTAACACACTGATATATCCCACACCCCTCACTGTAACACACTGATATACCCCACATCCCCTCACTGTAACACACTGATATACCCCACACTCCTCACTGTAACACACTGATATACCCCACACCCCTCACTGTAACTCACTGATATACCCCAGTCCGCTCACTGTAACACACTGATATACCCCACACCCCTCACTCTAACACACTGATATACCCCACACCCCTCACTGTAACTCACTGATATACCCCACTCTGCTCACTGTAACACACTGATATACCCCACACCCCTCACTGCAACACACTGATTTACCCCACACCCCTCACTGTAACACACTGATATACCCCACACCCCTCACTGTAACACTCTGATATACCCCACACCCCTCACTGTAACACACCGATATACCCCACAACCCTCACTGTAACACACTGATATACCGCACACCCCTCACTGTAACACACTGATATACCCCACACCCCTCACTGTAACACACTGATATATCCCACACCCCTCACTGTTACTCACTGATATACCCCACACCCCTCACTGTAACACTCTGATATACCCGACACCCCTCACTGTAACACACTGATATACCCCACACCCCTCACTGTAACACTCTGACATACCCCACATCCCTCACTGTAACACACTGATATACCCCACACCCCTCACTGTAACACACTGATATATCCCACACCCCTCACTGTAACACACTGATAAACCCCACACCCCTCACTGTAACACTCTGATACACCCCACACCCCTCACTGTAACACACTGATATACCCCACACCCCTCACTGTAACACTCTGATACACCCCAAACCCTCACTGTAACACACTGATATACCCCACACCCCTCACTGTAACACACTGCTATACTCCGCACCCCTCACTGTAACACACTGATACACCCCACACCCCTCACTGTAACACACTGATATACCCCACTCCGCTCACTGTAACACACCGATATACCCCACATCCCCTCAGTGTACCACACCGATATACCCCACACCCCTCACTGTAACTCACTGATATACCCCACACCCCTCACTGTAGCACTTTGATATACACCATACCCCTCACTGTAACACACTGATATACCCCACACCCCTCACTGTAACACACTGATATACCCCACACCCCTCACTGTAACACACTGATATACCCCACACCCCTCACTGTAACACACCGATATACCCCACACCCCTCACTGTAACACACTGATATTTCCCACACCCCTCACTGTAACTCACCGATATACCCGACACCCCTCACTGTAACACACTGATATACCCCACACCCCTCACTGTAACTCACTGATATACCCCACTCCGCTCACTGTAACACACCAATATACCCCACATCCCCTCACTGTAACCCACTGATATACCCCACACCCCTCACTGTAACACTCTGATATACCCCACACCCCTCACTGTAACACACTGATATACCCCACACCCCTCACTGTAACACTCTGATATGCCCCACACCCCTCACTGTAACACACTGATTTACCCCACACCTCTCACTGTAACACACTGATATACCCCACTCCGCTCACTGTAACACACTGATATACCCCACACCCCTCACTGTAACATACTGATATACCCCACACCCCTCACTGTAACTCACTGATATACCCCACACCCCTCACTGTAACACACTGATATACACCACACCCCTCACTGCAACACACTGATATACCCCACACCCCTCACTGTAACACACTGATATACCCCACACCCCTCACTGTAACACACTGATACACCCCACACCCCTCACTGTAACACACTGATACAACCCACACCCCTCACTGTAACACTCTGATATACCCCACACCCCTCACTGTAACACAACGATAAACCCCACACCCCTCACTGTAACACACTGATATACCCCACACCCCTCACTGTAACACACTGATATATCCCACACCCCTCACTGTAACACACTGATATACCCCACACCCCTCACTGCAACACACCGATATACCCCACATCCCCTCACTGTAACAGACTGATATACCCCACACCCATCACTGTTACTCACTGATATACCCCACACCCCTCTCTGTAACAATCTGATATACCCCACACCCCTCACTGTAACACACTGATATATCCCACACCCCTCACTGTAACACACTGATATACCCCACACCCCTCACTGTAACACACTGATATACGCCACACCCCTCACTGTAACACACTGATATATCCCACACCCCTCACTGTAACACACTGATATACCCCACACCCCTCACTTTAACACTCTGACATACCCCACATCCCTCACTGTAACACACTGATATACCCCACACCCCTCACTGTAACACACTGATATATCCCACACCCCTCACTGTAACACACTGATAAACCCCACACCCCTCACTGTAACACTCTGATACACCCCACACCCCTCACTGTAACACACTGATATACCCCACACCCCTCACTGTAACACTCTGATACACCCCAAACCCTCACTGTAACACACTGATATACCCCACACCCCTCACTGTAACCCACTGATACACCCCACACCCCTCACTGTAACACTCTGATACATCCCACACCCCTCACTGTAACACCCTGATATCCCCCACACCCCTCACTGTAACACACTGATACACCCTACACCCCTCACTGTAACACTCTGATACATCCCACACCCCTCACTGTAACACACTGATATACCCCACACACCTCACTGTAACACACTGATATACCCCACACCCCTCACTGTAACACACTGATATACCCCACACCCCTCACTGTAACACGCTGATATACCCCACATCCCTCACTGTAACACACCGATATACCCCACACCCCTCACTGTAACACACCGATATACCCCACACCCCTCACTGCAACACACCGATATACCCCACATCCCCTCACTGTAACACACTGATATACCCCACACCCCTCACTGTAACACTCTGATATACCCCACACCCCTCACTGTAACACTCTGATATACCCCACACCCCTCACTGTAACACACTGATATACCCCACACCCCTCACTGTAACACTCTGATATACCCCACACCCCTCACTGTAACTCACTGATATACCCCACTCCGCTCACTGTAACACACCGATATACCCCACATCCCCTCACTGTAACACACTGATATACCCCACACACCTCACTGTAACACACTGATATACCCCACACCCCTCACTGTAACACACTGATATACCCCACACCCCTCACTGTAACACTCTGATATACCCCACACCCCTCACTGTAACGCACTGATATACACCACACCCCTCACTGTAACACACTGATATACCCCACACCCCTCACTGTAACACTCTGATATACCCCACACCCCTCACTGTAACACACTGATATATCCCACACCCCTCACTGTAACACACTGATATACCCCACATCCCCTCACTGTAACACACTGATATACCCCACACCCCTCACTGTAACTCACTGATATACCCCACTCCGCTCACTGTAGCACACTGATATACCCCACACCCCTCACTGTAACACACTGATATACCCCACATCCCCTCACTGTAACACACTGATATACCCCACACCCCTCACTGTAATACACTGATATACCCCACACCCCTCACTGTAATACACTGATATACCCCACACAGCTCACTGTAATACACTGATATACCCCACACACCTCACTGTAACACTCTGATATACCCCACATCCCCTCACTGTAACACACTGATATACCCCACACCCCTCAATGTAACACTCTGATAGACCCCACACCCCTCACTGTAACACACTGATATACCCCACACCCCTCACTGTAATACACTGATATACCCCACACCCCTCACTGTAAGACACTGATATACTCCACTCCCCTCACTGTAACACACTGATATACCCCATTCCCCTCACTGTAACAGACTGATATACCCCACACCCCTCACTGTAACACTCTGATATACCCCACACCCCTCACTGTAACACACTGATATACCCCACACCCCTCACTGTAATACACTGATATACCCCACACCCCTCACTGTAAGACACTGATATACTCCACTCCCCTCACTGTTACACACTGATATACCCCATTCCCCTCACTGTAACAGACTGATATACCCCACACCCCTCACTGTAACACTCTGATATACCCCATTCCCCTCACTGTAACACACTGATATACCCCACACCCCTCACTGTAACACTCTGATATACCCCACCCCCCTCACTGTAACACACTGATATTCCCCACACACCTCACTGTAACACTCTGATATACCCCGCACCCCTCACTGTAACACACTGATATATCCCTCACCCCTCACTGTAACCCACTGATATTCCCCACACCCCTCACTGTAACACTCTGTTATACCCCACACCCCTCACTGTAACACTCTGATACATCCCTCGGTGTAACAGTGTTTCATATTTATTCCCTCCACAGATTAATTTCCAGAGTGTCGGCTTTGTCTCAATGGCAGCTCTCTGCGTAATAAAGACCGTGTTAGTGACGTGCTGTTCTTTTCAGGGCTGAGTTTGAACGGCCAAACATTGTCAAGGTCAATGACAATCTGCAGCTGGTTAAAGGCACCCGGCCGCTGTTTTTGAGACTTTTACAGTGAGCCAGAACATACATCTTTATCTCCCCCATTCTGTACTTTGAACACTGAAGCAGAGAGAGACATGATGACGGTTCACTGATACATCAGCACTTTGAATCTCCCAGTTGGATGTCAACATAGATCTTTTCATTTATAGAGCACCTCTCCTTGTCCAAGGATGCATCAAAACATTTTGCAACCTGTGAACTACTCTCAATGTGCCATCAATATTACATATGAGTTTTGTGATTGCAAAGTCCACAAACATTAATGTGAGAATGTGCAGATCACCAGGTTTAGAAATATTGATTGAATGATAAATGCCAGGAAGCAGGCAGATTTTATTCCTTTGCTTCAAAACAATGTTGTGGAATCTTCTAGATGCATCTGAGAGGCCTGGCGGAGGTCATAGGCTAAATCTCACCTCAACAGCAACAACTCTCTCAGTGAGAAACACCAAAAACCCGTGCTGTCCCTGTCCTTGGAGTATTTCATCGGGACAGTGTAGAGGGAGCTTTACTCTGTATCTAACCCCATGCTGTCCCTGTCCTAGGAGTATTTCATGGCGACAGTGTAGAAGGAGCTTTACTCTGTATCTCACCCCATGCTGTCCCTGTCCTGGGAGTATTTGATGGGGAGAGTGTAGAAGGAGCTTTACTCTGTATCTCACCCCATGCTGTCCCTGTCCTTGGAGTATTTGATGGGGAGAGTGTAGAAGGAGCTTTACTCTGTATCTAACCCCATGCTGTCCCTGTCCTGGGAGTATTTGATGGGGAGAGTGTAGAGGAAGCTTTACTCTGTATCTAATCCTGTGCTGTCCCTGTCCTAGGAGTATTTCATGGAGACAGTGTAGAAAGAGCTTTACTCTGTATCTCACCCCATGCTGTCCCTGTCCTAGGAGTATTTCATGGGGACAGTGTAGAAGGAGCTTTACTCTGTATCTCACCCCAGGCTGTCCCTGTCCTGGGAGTATTTGATGGGGAGAGTGTAGAGGAAGCTTTACTCTGTATCTAAGCCCATGCTGTCCCTGTCCTGGGAGTATTTGATGGGGACAGTGTAGAGGGCGCTTTACTCTGTATCTAACCCCAAGCTGTCCCTGTCCCAGGAGTTTTTGATAGGCACAGTATAGAGAGAGCTTTACCATGTATCTAACCCTATGCTGTCACTGTCCTGGGAGTGTTTGATGGGAGACAGTGTAGAGAGAGCCTTACTTTCAGTTTAAAAGGATAGAGGGAGCTTTACGCCGTAACTAACCATGTGCCGCACAAACATTGAAGTCTCTTACCGGTCTTCAAATCGTGGTCATTGGATGTTTTAGATTCACTGGAGACTGGAGAGAGGACTTCGGTCTCACTCACCACCTCTGACATGCACCGCTGTGTTGGTGTTGTGCTGCTCAGGAGGATCTTGATTCACAATCTCTGGAGTGGGACACAACATTGCTGATTCGGGTGAGGAGTGCACCCCAGGGCTCAGGTAGAAGATTGATTCTGTGCCTCGATCAGACCCACAAAATCGTTTCAAAAAATACAGAGTGCTCAGAGATAACACAATGTGGAGCTGGAGGAAAACAGCAGGCCAGGCAACATCAGAGGAGCAAAAACGCTGACGTTCCGGGTCGAGACCCTTCTGCGGAAATTTCTGAAGGGTCCCAACCCGAAATTTAAACTTTCCTGCTCCTCTGATGCTGCCTGGCCTGCTGTGTTCCTCTAGCTCCACACTGTGTTATCTCTGACTCCAGCATCTGCAGTTCTTACCATCTCTCAGAGAGAGCTCAGTGTTGCTGGCTGACAGATTGAATGCGACAGCATTTCCGGAATCTTCTATTCCAGCACTTGCAGTTATATCCAATTTGTTTTTCATCCGAGCCTGCTCTGGGAGCGGGTGGGTTGGGAGGTTGCTGAATGAACACTGAATGGAGCTAACCTTTAACCTCTGACACTATTTAAATTGACAAACAACACAGACAAAATGAAAAAATATCAACGAAAATTTGAGGAAATTTTCAGTCCTGACCCTCAGGTTAAAGGATGGGTTGATATATCTCTGGTCTCAACATAAGATCAAAGCTGCCCACTGCTCCCCCAGCCCCCTGCCCTCCCGTCTCCCCACCCCAGACACACGCTCAGGCTTTAGGTCTGAAATTAGGCCTACTTTCATCAGAGTGGCCAAACTTTCCTTATCTCAGGTCAAGGAGATCATGGTTTATCTTTCCACTATCTCACTCTTTCGAGGAACTTTAACCTCTCCTTGGAACCTTCTGGAACAACTGACCACCACAGCCCCTCCCAACGCTGCCCACAAAGAGGTGACTTCTTTCCAATCCCTGAGGGAGCCACTTCAAAGAACGTCCATTATTCTCGAGCTCTCAGGGGCTCGTGGATAAACATCGCTCACGGCCTCAGCTTTTATGGATCACCTTACAGGAGCAACAGCAGCAGCAGTGCACATTTACATCAAGCCTTTTGTGTCACAAAACATTCCAGGAGGCCACATTATAAAATCGGTTGATGGAATGCGGCCATCACTGTCTGGGCGCAGCATTTATTGCCCATCCCCTAACTGCCCAGATGGCTTGCAGTCACATGTAGGCCAGACTGGGTAACCATGTGGCAATACGGTGGCTCAGCGGTTAGCACCAGGGACAGGGGTTCGATTCCAACCTTGGGTAACTGCCTGTGTGGAGTTTGTACGTTCTCCCCATCTCTGTGTGGAGTTTGCACGTTCTCCCTGTGTCTGTGTGGGTTTCCTATGGTTTCCAATGGTTGATATGCAGGTTAGGGTGGATTGGCCATGCTAAATTGCCCCCATTGTGTCCAGGGATATGCAGGCTGGGTGAGTTAGCCGTGGGGAAATGTGGAAGTAATGGATTGAGGGATCGTGTTCAATAACCACTGAGACCAGTCAGTGGTCAAAAACAGCCTCTCCACTGAGCATCCACAGTGGCACAGTTTGAGACAGCGATGGAATCCAAAGTACAGTTTTACAGAGATAACAAGGTGTAGAGCTGGATGAACACAGCAGGCCAAGCAGCATCAGAGGAGCAGGAAAGCTGACGTTTCAGGTCTGGACCGCTCTTCAGAAGAAGAGCCTAGGCCCAAAAGGTCAGCCTTCCTGCTCCTCTGATGCTGCTTGGCCTGCTGTGCTCATCCAGCTCTCACCGTGTTATCTCAGATTCTCCAGCATCTGCAGTTCCTACTATCTCTGATACAGTTTTACAGTAACCCTTTTTATACTCAATTTTAACAAACATCAATATTTTAGCGCTATGGTGTCATATAGCTGTATCTATTGTACACAGTCTTGCATGACATCTGTCCTGGGTGAGTAGGAGGTGGTTTAAGCATTTGTTAAATGTTCCTCCTGATGGGGTTAGATATTCTGTCCAGTCTGAGCTTGTATAATTAGGAAGAGTTAGTCTTTTTGTCTTTAAAGTTGGTAACATTAGTAAAAATATTAGACCTAAATAGTGATCTAAATAGTGAGAAATTATACATGTACTAGATAAAAGTATAGAGCATACTAAACTGATCTCCCGCAGCGGGGTGCTGAGATTTTGTTAGCCATTGCTGGTTTTGACACTTCTGACACATTCATTCATGAAATTTCTCAGAAGTGCTGTTTCGATTGTAAGTCTCTTAAAAAGGGTAGTGGCCCTATTTAATGTGTATTTTAAAATGTATAAATCAGTACGTTAGTACAAGATGATAGCCCCAAATAAAAGTTGGAAATAAGTAGGGCAGGATTATAGAAACAGGAAGTTGAAAAGGAAATTTCAAAGAGATAAAGAACAGCAGACTGTAGGGACTGGGGGAAACAGTTTAATGTCCTGCAAGTCAGATACTTTAGAGACTTCTAAGCTACTCTTGGATAATAGGCACATGGAGGATAATATATTGTAAGGTATGCAGGGTAATTTGATCTTAGTAGGGTAATGGGTTGGGACAACATCATGGGCCATAGGGTCTGTACTGTGCTTTCCAGGTGAAGCAACACTTCAGCTGCACTTCCGAGAACCTAGCCTACTGCATTCGCCTCTCACAGTGTGGTCTCCTCTACATTGGGAAATGAAGCATAGAACGGCGACCGCTTCGCAGAACATCTGCATTCTGCTCTCAGAAAAGACTACCTGTTGCCTGCCACTTCAATGTACCACCCTGCTCCCCGGCCAACATCTCTGCCTCTGACTTGCTGCAGTGTTCCAGTGAAGGCCAGCGCAAGCTGGAGGAACAACCCCTCATTTTCCACTTGGGGACCCTATAACCCTCCAGACTCAATAGTGAGTTCAATAATTTTAGGGCCTAAACTCCCCCATGCCCCAGACCCCCACCCACACACCAGGCCTTGTTACCACACAGCCTGCCATTACACACTTCCCATTGTTAGTCACTAACAGTCCCCATTAACAACTATTCACCCTCCCGGCCTGATCGTTAGCAACTCCTTTGTCTGTCCAACTGTCTTTCTCTCTCTCTCTATCCCATCGTTTACTCCTTACCCTACCAACCTCCCTATTTTCTGCATATAAACTGACATTGCAAGACCTGCTGAGCTTTTCCAGCAACTTTGTTTTTGTTCCTATACTGTGGTGTGCAGTTCCATGTTCTCTGTAACCTATTCAGGTCCTGAGAGACAGTTGCTAAGGGTTAATTAATATTACAATCTTTCCAAGTGAGTTAGGGAAACATGATGGTGGGGGTGGCACTGTTCTGAGTTGGTTATGATATTTACATTTATTCAGGGGTAACCTTTGATACAGAAACAGGTCTAAATGCTGTTTGCAGCCTGGGGCCAATAAGAATTGAAAGGTGTAAAGGAAAAGTAATGGGTTAGAAAGGATGTTTAATTTAGTTCATTTTGTAAGAGTAAAATGTACAAGGTTTTATGAACGAACGAATGAAAATGTGATGAAGTAAACATAGAGTGCTTGTGATCAGAGATAATGGGAAATCCGAAATGTCAACTTTTGTGCTCCTAAGATGCTGCTTGGCCTGCTGTGTTCATCCAGCCCCACACTTTGTTATCAGAGAGCGTTTGTGAGTGAGTTAGTAATGAGAATCATACGACAATATTTCACAGTCTATAGAATGAAGGTCTGGTCTTTGGAGGAGCAATGCACAGTTCAATGGGCCCAATGGCCTCTCTCTCGGCACTGTAGGGATGCTACAAACAGTGGCTGGGGTATTAAGGGTTAAGTTTGACCCTTAAGTTTGGCTGAGTTTGGGGCATAGTGTTTACTGAAACAATCAGACCTTATTTCATCCAGCGATCGGCTAATGGGTACCTCTGACAGCTGTCCTATATCTTTCACCCCTCAATTTAAAGCTATGCCCCCTCGTGCTCGCCATCACCATCCTAGGAAAAAGGCTCTCCCTATCCACCCTACCTAACCCTCTGATTATTTTATATGTTTCAATTAAGTCACCTCTCAACCTTCTTCACTCTAATGAAAACAGCCTCAAGTCCCTCAGACTTTCCTCGTAAGACCTTCCCTCCATATCAGGCAACATCCCAGTAAATCTCCTCTGCAACCTTTCCAAAGCTTCCACATCCTTCTTATAACGCGGTGACCAGAACTGTACGCAATACTCCAAGTGCGGCCGCACCGGAGTTTTGTACAGCTTCACCATAACCTCTTGGTTCTGGAACTCGATCCCTCTATTAATAAAAGCTAAAACACTGTATGCCTTCTTAACAGCCCTGTCAACCTGGGTGGCAACTTTCAAGGATCTGTGTACATGGACACCGAGATCTCTCTGCTCATCTACACTACTAAGAATCTTACCATTAGCCCTGTACTTTGCCTTCCGGTTACTCCTACCAAAGTGCATCACCTCACACTTGTCTGTATTAAACTCCATTTGCCACCTCTCAGCCCAGCTCTGCAGCTTATCTATGTCTCTCTTCATCCTTCGTCACTATCCACAACTCCACCAACCTTAGTGTCGTCTGCAAATTTACTAACCCATCCTTCTACGCCCTCATCCAGGTCATTTATAAAAATGACAAACAGCAGTGGACCCAACACCGACCCTTGCGGTACACCACTAGTAACTGGTCTCCAGGATGAACATTTCCCATCAACTACCACCCTCTGTCTTCTTTCAGCAAGCCAGTTTCCCATCCAAACTGCTATATCTCCCACTATTCCATTCCTCCGCATTTTGTACAATAGCCTACTGTGGGGAACCTTATCAAACGCCTTGCTGAAATCCATATACACCACATCAACCGGTTTACTCTCATCTACCTGTTTGGTCACCTTCTCAAAGAACTCAATAAGGTTTGTGAGGCATGACCTTCCCTTCACAAAACCATGCTGACTATCCCTAATCAATTTATTCTTTTCTAGATGATTATAAATCCTATCCCTTATAACCTTTTCCAACACTTTACCAACAACTGAGGTAAGGCTCACTGG